>NC_056735.1:781831535-781871535 GCF_019279795.1 Protopterus annectens
AGTCATGCCATTCTGTCATTATACTCCCACATTTTGCATATGTCTTAAAATTTAATTTCTACTTAATTGAAATACATTACACCTATTTTACCTGTTCTCCAAAAATCCTTTTACTTTCATTCAATGTCAGTCATATCTCCTTTAGATTTTCTATTACCTCCTATATTATTTTCCAGTCCATCCTTTATTTTACCTATTATGATAAAATCATCTTCACAAACCAAAGCAAACTGTAATTTTTATTTTCTATTTTCCATCTGCCTTTTCTAAATATTTCTTTACTTCTTCCTATTATAGCATTAATTAACAAACAAAAAATTAAGCAAGGGCAAGATTGCTTAAATTTCTTCCCAGTTTATTTATCCTACACAACCAGCCATTAATCCAAATACACGCTTCTGAATTCATATATATTTTCTTAAATACTTTTAAACTGCATCTTAGTCTGTAACATTCTTATGCTCATAACCAACCTTGTCATATGCCTTTGAAATATTAAAAGCTGTCAAACCCCAGTCTCCGTTTTCCTCAATATAATGTCCACTATTTCCTTTATAATGATAATTCTTTTGTGGCTTTGTCTTTTATTCATTAAATATTCTTACTATTATCCTCAGCAGTTTTCCTTGCATTATTTACATTAATACTTTAAAATGTGTTGCACAAAACTGAGTCTCCAAATTTCTATGTTTATTTTCACCTTTGTTCTTTATGTGCTGTTACTATTTTATATAGTTTCTCCTATAGTTTCATCCAGCCATTCATGCAGCAGGTCCTCCACACCATATTTATACTATTACAGAAACTATGATCCGCCATATCATCTACATGAGATGAAGTACCATTAACTAAAACATTTACTTTAACCAGTTTTTCTAAAGATACTTTTCTATTAATATTTGTCAGTGCTACTTTTTAAACCTTTTTCACATATACTCTCCTTCTAATCAATACTATGTTCTATCATTTGTACATTTCATTGGCATATTTTTCTACTGCATTCTTAATTCCCTCTGTATTCTTTATTTTTCTCAATGACACTTTATCAGTTCCAGCAATACTGTTTTTTTTTTTTTTTTTTGCTTTTTAACATTTTGCCCAGTAGTGGATTGATGTTTTTCTTCGTTTCCATAAAATGAGTCTTCTTATCATCTCTTTCTTTTGTCTTTAATCAGTTTTCATAGATCTCTCTTTCCTTCTCTGAACAACTAACTTCACTGCTCCACCATATAATCTAATTACTTTATCTAATTACCATTTTTCTAACTATAAATAATCTCAGTCATTCTTTTTTAAATTCAACCCACCAGTAATTTTAGTTACTCTGCAATTGTCTCAAGTGCACA
The DNA here is from genome assembly GCF_019279795.1 of Protopterus annectens. Classification (NCBI taxonomy): domain Eukaryota; kingdom Metazoa; phylum Chordata; order Ceratodontiformes; family Protopteridae; genus Protopterus; species Protopterus annectens. The sequence goes on from NC_056735.1 coordinate 781,832,882, forward strand.
TACTTTCCTCAGAACTTTTTGTGTATTTATTTTATTTACTACAACCTCTTATTTCTCCAATTAATCTTTTCAAGCACCTACCATTCCTTATTATAGTTTCATGTTCACCCAATACACTCTAAATAAGTTATTTGAAAACCCAGCAAATGCATGCTCATATTTACTTCTCTTTCTGGTTTTTAATTTCCTGTTAACTATCAGTTTGCTCTGTTTTCATATCACCCCAGCTTATTACCTTATGACACCACTTCAGTTCTATTTTTTTTCCCTTTTTTGTTTTTTAAATCACTACACGGTTTTATTCATCAGACATTTTTCCTCTAACTACACTATTTGTTGATGCATAGCATTTTTATTTTCAAGAGGTCTCCCTTCAGCCTTAAGTCTATCATTAACGCTCTTACTCATTTTATTATATATTAATATACATCGTTGTTATTTCTTTATTTCTTATCATCATCACCACCTCACTACTTACTTATGGAACAGATGTCCATAAAACATCCTTTACCTACAATATCTGAAATTGCTTACTTTTTTCTAAATTAATAAATCTTGTAACCATTAAAAATATTTTATCTCTTTGTATCTGCTGAAACTACTATAAAATAATTAGCTTTTTAAAGCCATTTTAAACTATTCACTTTATGAAACAAAATGATTTTTATCTTTTACATTTCATCTTTCTTCCTTATTTTCATCTTTGACCTGTACCATACAGTATTCTTTTCTTTACTTCTTCTTATGTAAGATTTTTCTCATGACTTTCTCCTGTTTCCAGTACCTGAAATCTATTTTTTTTTGTGTAAAGTCCCTTATTTTAAACAGTAGTAGTGGATGTGGAATTTTAAGCCATGTGTTTTACCAGCACATAAGAGATTTGTGAACAAATTAGACAAAGTAAGTTGTAGGGTGGCAGTATGGGTAAAATGTTGGCTAGACAATAGGGCGTTGCACTAAGAGTAGTTTATATGGGTGAAAGGATAGTAATCTGAGTGGCACCACAGAGGATAGCAGAGGAGCCATCTATTTTCACTGAATGGTCCCACCTACCTCTTCTGAATAGCTATCTTAGTGTCCCATGTCCATTACTAGGTTTACCAACTGCAATTCACCTCCAGACACTTGCCATTTTTTTTTTTTTGCCAGGACCAGCATGGATCTTAAGGGCGACCCAGGGTGTTAGTGATGCCATCCAATCAGCCAGAGTTTTGTTTTCATATAACAGATCCATTCCCTCTTCCCTTTTGGTGTCCATGATTACATCCAAGGGGCAGTGTACAATAGGGATATAGTGGCATACCTCTGTGGTCAACATCTGAAACCCTTTAAGGAGAACTGCATGATCTTAACATATCTAAAGGCTTAGTGGTAGAATAACAGAACCATTTACATACTTTATAGGAACCAGGATTGTACCACATTCAAAAAAAAACTGTGCACAAAAACAAGGTGACAACATCCGTGGATACAATCTTGGCATATCAGGAGAGAAAATAGAAGGCATTATTTCAGAGATAGTATAGATCTGATATCAAAATGCTGACACAATTCTGGAAAACACTGGACATGCAAAAGAACATCATTACAGATTCTGCAGGGGCTAGGTTTATATACAAGTAGGCCAAGAAGCTCATTCACCTAACAATGAGCAGACAAGGTCAGTTGCATGATTCTTAAATGCCATCAAAACCTACATTTCTATTTTTGTGTTAATGCAGTGCAGTGCAACCCTAAAACAACCACAAATGGAGACAGTTACAGTTAGCGGAAGGATTAGATTAAGGATCCATCCATCTTAAATTCTAATCCTGGGCCTTGATGAACACTAATCCTAACCAACAAGTTAGTATGATATGACTACATTGTGCATATTAAGTGGCATTATGTAAAAATTAATTTGTGCTCTGTGAAATTTGAATTACCCTAACATCCATACCTAGAATGACTCTCCTTTATGTTCCTCCATCTATTCAACTGAAAATACTCAGGAACCCAAATGCAAGTTGAATATGTTATTAATATAAGTTAGTATTACTTATGGACCCCACTAAAATACTCATGCACACACTTCTTTTCTTACAAAACGTTCTGGGTGTAAGTTTGCTGAAAGTCATTTAGTGATACTATTTTATAATAATTTTGGCATACCAAGCAAAGAAATACTTTCTACAGCTTACTATGGTGTTGGTGTTTGAGGATAATCTTTCAACTTTATTTGACTAGTACTTTTTCAGGATGACTTCATGACCTTGAAAGTTTAGTATTTTCCCAATGTCCTCATGAGAATAGTTGAAATTGAATTAAATAGCATTCTTTTTTGAAGGATTCATTGACTGACACATATTTTTTGACTACTCCATTTTGATAGCACATTTTGTGTGCATGTTCTTTTTTCTTAGACTAGACAAGTTTCTAAATTCCTAAAAAAACAAGGAGCTATTTTTTTCCATTAAATAATAATTACATTCCTGAATTCAACACAGAAAGAAATGGTTCAAGAAAAATTCTATTTTAGAAAAAAATTGGATGTTCATTAATGAAAACATGTCTATCAGCTTCTATCCCAGCTAGAGGAATGTTATTGACTCCAGTGTTATATTGGTTTTCCCTATTTCCTATTTTATTAATGCAGTTTTTAAATCAATTAAAGATGTTTAGTTATTTATAACATATTTCCAATAGCTTCCAATTAGGACACAGTGAAAAGTTCACACAAATTTTAGGAACACTCAATATGGTTATTTTAAGCTCATTCCTATATATAATGAAGAATGTTAGCACAGAAAAAAGATATTTTTATTGTAAAACTGAATACACATACACCCCCAAAGTGTCTTTCCTAGTGAATTGTAATGGGTGCTCTGTGCCCAGCCTGAGAGAGTGTGAAAATAGAATTTCTAATGACTTGCCACATGATTTAAACTTATCGTAAAATCAGCAAACTACAGTGGTTTGCCTGAGCTTGTCATGGATTTTACCAAAGATCTTACTGACACCCTCCAAAAAAGTATGAGCTACAAGGAGTTTGAATCATTCTGCTTAATGCTTGCTGGATATGCAAATATATATATATATATATATATATATATATATATATATATATATATATATATATATATATTTTTTTTTTTTTTTTTTTTACTTCAGAGCCATGAATTTTAAGCAGGAAAATGTGTCATATTGAATCCAAGGAGTACATAATTTGTACTGACATGGAGTGGAGACCACAGTTACTGTGTTTATAAGAAAACAATTATTCTGTCAGCCTTAACACTTTGTTAATATAACACCTGCATGTAGAAACGTATGTACTCAGACATTTGAAATTACTCTGGAACTCTGGAATGCTGAATATTTTCATTCTACAACATCTGCTTTATAAAAATAATTCAGCATCTTTAAACTAGGTTAAACGGGAAAAACAAAATGGAACCAGGCAGGACTAAGCCATATATACAGTACAGGAAAAGTTAAAAACATGGGGTTCTATTTCTGCAATTATGACTTGCTGGTACATGGTAAAAAAGACAACAATGCCCAATGCAATTGACAGAGCCAACCAAGTAAGAACTGTTAATCCATTGGGTATCTAGAATGGTCCATGTATGGAGTTTATAGTCAGGTAAGGTCAGATGGTCTTAGTCATGATTCAAAAAGCAAAAACATGTGACATACATCCCTTCACCTTAGCCAGAAGACATGGGTATATATTGCATGGACTGACTGCATCTATATATATATATATATATATATATATATATATATATATATATATATATATAAAGATATATATATATATATATATATATATATATATATATATATATATATATATATATATATATATATATGTATATGTATATATAAATATATATATATATATATATATATATATATATATATATATATATATAGTCTATATTACATTATCAAATACTAATGTATTTGAAAACATAATAGTCGACCTGTAAATGTCAAAGTCGTAAAACTTCAAACATTTCAATGGAGATCTCCGTACAGTGTGGAAATGGAAGTTTTCCATTGTCTGCACTGTATGTCGATCTTGGAGTTGGTATATTTAAGTAGCTATATAAAACAAGGTTGTGGTTATATATGGTGCAGCTGGCATGGCAGAACAGTAACCCCAACAAATCAGGAAAGGAAACATCTGAAAACTGACAAAAGCTATGCCAGTATGATGTTAAGCTTATGAACTTTAAAGAGTTATTATTCATTCATGTTTGGCAACAGAGTACAAGGCATAGAAGAATGCACCCCTCCATAACATAGTAATAAAGCAACTCTTCTCCTTCTACTAGTGGGAATAAAACCAGAAACAGCTCAACTCATTGGAGTAAGTATAAATGAATTGACCTCTACAGTTGTGGCCAATGAACTGAAAACTTCAGTGAATCACTTATGGCCATGAACAGAGTGCAAAGTGGAGAATGATAAATGGCCCTTGCACAGTGTCATGATCTATGCTACATCAAAATGCAGAACATCAGAACTGCCAGTATCTCATATTGATTAATCAATGGAAAGAGAAGCATAGTACATAGTTATACAGCTTCATAGTCTTTTACTGTGTGGTATTTTGTTAAATCTCAGTTCCCAAAAGTATTTATAAGTCACATAAATGACAAACTGCACAAAACTTGTTAATTTGAACATGTAGGAGCTTAGTGCACAGATGGACTTTAGTGCACTTTTTCGGCATTCAGATTTTGTTCATACATAAAACAGATATCCAGGTTCCTAAATGCATGGGACAGAATTAGATGGCAATGGGAAGGTCTTGCAAGATCTCAGGGTGAAAGGTATCGTTTCAGGTCAGATCTGTAAAAGCTGTAGTGAACTGATCATAAAATTGAGTTTTTGTTTACATAATAGGATAAAATTTCTTAACTCTTTGTTAACTGGGTTAGTCCTACTAGGCCTCTTTTCAGGGGATACCGGAGGTGGTGATCATACTACTATGGGAAATTTGGCCAGGGCATCAGGGAATTTTTCTTCACTCCTTTCAATAGGTGCCATGGGAATTTTTACATCTACCACCAAACCAAGCAGATGGCTTCTCAGTTTGCTGTCATATCTGACAGACAACACACTCGGGAGTGTAGCACCCCCATTTTGTTGCACTGCAGTATCAGCAACCAATTTACTAGCTGTGGGAATAAAATCCACAGTCTTCTGTACCAAAGGTGTGTGTGCTATCTGTTGCACTGCTGACATTGCACGTGATATGTTTTAGTATTACCAGGTTTGACAATTGTAGTATGAGTTGATGGGAGAGTATAAAGAAAAACTGCAAGAGTTTGGATTTAGGGCTGCTGAAACTTGGAGTTGTCATCTGACAGTTTGGTGTATGGGGAGGTGGAGGCCGACAGTCATGAAAAAAGCTGGACTATGTATTGATTTAGTTGATGCTGTAGATGTTTCATTAGAGACAATCCTGACTGATGTATCATTAGGGACAATCCTGGCTGAAATTCAAGAGGTCAGTGCTAAACTACAGACATTTCAGGATAAAACATCTACTATTGGTAATAAACCCAGTAAATTGTTTAGGATTATGCAACCATCATTTTGACTCTGTAACAAATGAATATGGTGGTAAAGGTGCATTTCATTAGTCTGCAAGATACACTAACAATTTCAGGTTCTATGTTAACTGAACAGAAGGATAGGGCATGCAGACAACATCTTTGTGGGATTGATCAGACAGAAAGCAAAGAAGGCATAACCTGTGTTGCAGTTATGATATGAAGGGTAAAACTATATATTAATTGCAGAAGCGTAATGTGTTTCTGTGATGGAGACAGGAGTGTCTCTTGGGGAGCCTTGTGATATATATGTGTGTGTTTCTCATTGGATCTGCTCATTGGCTACATTGCCTTCACTCAGTTGGCCCACCTATTCTGTCAGTGACAGACAAACAAGCATCCCTGGGCCATGTGGCGAGTTCTATGACCCATTCATTCCTGAGTGAGACATATTTTTAATCAGTTTATTCCCCTCCATGGTATCAGCTAGGTGGTAGGGGCAGGTCAGCTTATCAGTCTGATGGGGCAACCTACCATTGAACCCCCCCCCCCTTATACTGGCTCATTAAGTACTAGTTCTATGCTACCATTCACAAGAAGCCTATTATTGCGTAAACACTCAGCTTACAAGCATGCATGCAGGAAAAACATCTTTGAATATTCATGTCCCATGGGTTTAACACCTAGTACTCCAGCTAGATATCACTCAAGTGGTGATTCAGAGACATCTCCCTCCCACAGAAGGGATGAGTTGACAGTGACCACTCATTTCTATCCTCCCCTGCTAGGTCCTACAACTGTCTGAACTGATAGTTGAAGCAGGGTCACCTGTATCATTGATAGAGCTTTATCTCTCTACACCACAGAGCTGTCAGTCTCATGGTATTTTAACATGCTTTGAGTCTTGGTACTTAAAAAAGTAAATGCTGAATTAACCTTGGAAGGCAGGTGATGTATGTGTAAGAGAAAAACAATAATTTACAAAAATGAATTTCTGTCCAGACATGCAGATAATGTGCTTGTAGGTCATGGATATATGCAAAACGAAGAACTTAAGAGTTCAAAATGTTTTGCCAACAGCCACATTCAATGTGTTTTTTTTCCAAAAGGTGTAAAATTTCATGTTAATGGAAAGCAGTTTTGAAATGTGAGTGTTTTTAATTCTGCAGAGAAATGGGGATTTAATGTAGGAGTCTGGGACTGACAGTGGGTAATTTCATGTTGCCAGATGATAGGAGTTTATTGGCATAGAGATGAATATGTTTTATATAGAAGATTATGAGTGGGTTGTCAATCGTAACCTGCTTATTGTGTTTGAGACATGGATGCCAAGAAATTCATCTCCAGACCAAAGCCATCTTTCAGAGCCATAAAACAAGACAGTGTAACTCTGTCTGTTATGTTTACTCTCAGTTTCCATGCCTCTCAACTGTCCAGATTTTCACAGAATATCCAGATTTTTACCTGGTATGTTTGGTCTGTTCCTCATAAAATCTGTGGTTTTCTGGCAAATCACTGAGGACTGAAGTCACTAAATAATGACAGACATTTGAGATCAGACGTCATATCCTTCAGAAAATGCAGGAGAACACCAATCCTGTTATTCTAGCAACTTTCTAAGTTAATAAGAGAAAGTTAGAGACCTGCTACTGGAAGACAGAGAAAATTTGTTATTGTTGTTTGCTGTTTAGTATTAACAGATCTGTCTCTCTAGTATGAAACCCGACCTTAACAAGTTAAGGAGGTGGTGCTTAATATCTGTTAATATTATGTCTTGTGCTATAGTAGTACTTAACTGATTTGTCTTTTTCTGAATATTGTATCACAATCATCATGCTCTAAGCATTGCAGTATTATTAGGGTTAACTTTAATGAATGTATTTTAACGTGGTAACAGTTGCTGCACGATCTAGCTGTAATGTGAAAATATATATTTTTTGTTTTCTTGGTACTCCACAAGTTTGATGGTATTTTTGTATAGATTAAAGCAAAAATACTGAAATAGAACTTAAATGCTAGAAAATTCTACCAGTCTTTTATAATCATATCCCATTTTCTGTTAAATGATATATGTATATTTTGTACAAATATGTGACTATTTTTACATTCTTTCTATGTGTACCAGCTTTGCACTTGCTACCTACTTTCAATAGTTTTGGTTATTATTGCTGTAATATACAATGGTACAGCCATTTCATTTTCTTCTCGGTACTACAGCCATTCAGATTTTATATTTTGCTCACAAAATGAAATAATGAAGGAAGGGACAATGAATAGTGAGTCAGTAATGGGGCCATGTACTATGGTTTTCTATATTGTATATAGCTAGGCATGGTACACCTTTAACCCTTGCTGTTGCGACTAAATTCGCAGGTGCATCAAAAGTTCGATGTATATTATACTTGCTGAAAAGAGGAAAGTGAACACATGAAATTATGGCTCCCCTCTGATGCGCATTGAGGTATAGGACATTTTATTCTCATTTTTCAGGGAACTGCCCATGGGAGCTTTAATAGTATATAAACCTATTTAGTTCTGCATGATTTCTGATTATTTCAAAAAGGAATTTCTGATAACAGAAGTAATGAAGAATGGTGCTTGGCTGTATAGTATATTGACAAAGGTCCTGATTATAACAACTGATTTGTGTCCCCATGCAAAGAGGGATATTGTTAAAAAATGAGTGTGTGGTCTACGTCATTTTGATTAGAGAAGGATGAGGGGATACGTAGTGGCCCAGGAAGTGTGGAAACAAGGATAAGCTGCAAATAAATTATGGAAAATAGGCTTTTTGAATGCACTGAATTGTGGACGTACAACCCAGTGTAGTAAATGCCAAATGTTGGAATTGAAGAGAAGTTACAGGTTTAAGCAAAGTAAGGCTTTCCATAAGTATTTTCCCTCCCACATTCATCTGAATCCCTCCATTGCACTGCAATTTAATCCTAGCATCAGACAGGTTCCCTGATACTTCAGGAAGTTGACCTTCCCTGAATGTATTTATAACACCTGGGGGAAATGGAATCCCATCAAGCGCATAGGATATGGAATCACAAGCTGTTGTGTGCATAGCAATTGGTCAGTATTCCTAGTCCTAACAACTCTTGTAGCATCCTGGCACAGGTAGTTCAGCTGCACAGGGAATGAGGATTGACCTGAGGATTCTATCAATCTCAGGCAGTTAGAGCAGTCTAATCCACTGCCTTCTGACATGCTAAGCTTGGAGACCTAACCCTGGCTATCTCTCTGTGAGCTACAACCTCCATCAGAGATCATAAAGACTTCCAAAAAACAACCCCCTCCAAGAATAGGGGGTCTATATTAAATCAGCGAAAACTCACTTCAACGAATGGCATTTCATAGGAAATGCAGTTCATCGAATTCCACTCATGTAGGAGGCTCTGTTCCCCCACACACCCACTTATTATATATATATATATATATATATATATATATATATATATATATATATATATATATATATATATATATATACCAGCTCTGAGATCACACTACAGTGAGTAAAGGGCAAGTTTTCTGATCTTCACTGTACCACAATTTCAGTATGAACAGTTCGATGAAAGGCATGTTTGATGTAAGTGCACCAAAAATACCACTTGCTGAACTGAATTTTCGATGAACTAATAAGGACCCAGCATAGGCACACCTGTCCATCCTGTCTCCATCATCATCATCAAACTTGTGTTACCTCAATCACAGTCAAAGCTTTATCCCTCTAGATCACTAGGGTTACTGTAAGGCTTTCCATATTGCATGTGGGACAGATACAGTTGCCAGTGGTGATTTTAGTGTGACTGTGAGTTCTGTCTCACTCAATAGTCACAACTGTAATTACAAATATTATACAAAAAGAGTAATGTGATGCAAGGAAAGGGTAATACCATAGAAAATTCAGAGGCTTAAGTGATGAATGAAAATTAAGTCTCCAGCTTAACAATACTTTTTAGTGGTACCTTAACTTATTACTATTGGTTTCTAGGTTAGCACTGAGAGTCATAGAGGAGACACATAAGCAGTAACACAGGTGTAGTCTGCTATAATAATTTTTGAATGAACATATATGTGTTAAGTTTGCAATAACTTCCCACATTTGCAATTTGAAAGCATCTCTTTTTATGGAAGTTTTTTCTGCAGTATGTTCTTCTCCTTTTTGACAGTTTTGCAACAGGGTTTTGGCTTTCACATAATGTTTTTTGCTTTCTGTCAATAATCTTGCTCTTTTTTGCTTTAATCTAGACTTTGACCAGTGTGCAGCCATCTCAGTGGGGTTTATGTAGCTTTGATGTTAAAAAAATAGTCTCCACATGCCTAAGAAACCCAAACAGTTTATTCGTCCCTTTTAGCAGAGAACTGTATTGTGTGATTTTTTTTAAGAGAAATTGATAAAGAGTAACAGTTACCAATAGCACTATTGGCAAATATTGTATAGTTTCAGGTTTTTCCTTATATGTATGTTAATACAATTTTTATTCATTAATAGTCAGAGAAAAGAGTTATAGCTTCATGTTCTTCAAAAGCAATACTTTTTCTGTCAGAATTTCAACTGTTCAGTTATGAGAGTAGAAACTTTACAATGAGTCACTCAAGAAATGGTACACGGGTATCTTGTGTTGAAAAAGACATTCTGTCAATACTATATAGTATACAGGATATATTAGTTAAAACAGACAAACTGGATACAAAACTAGAATATTTCAATGAAGAGAGCAGAAAGAGGATGGAATATTTTACAGCTATTATGAAACAACAAGGGCACAAATCAGTGGGTTCCTATTACGTGATCGAAAGTATAAAACTTCGAACATCACAAGAACAAAATTGTATGTTTGAAGTTTTATAATTTTGAACATTAAAAAAACAAAAACAAAAAAACATAAAAACAAAAAAAAAAAAACATGGACAGAAAGTAACTGTTGTAAGCAAAGGGGCAAGCCCCCTGCACCCCCCGCACTTTAAATATACCAACTCCAAGATTGCATTACAGAGTTTATATATTTCCCTTTACTGCACTGTAGTGGGATCTCTGAGTTGATATATTTAAAGAGCAGGGGTGTGTGGGGTGCAGGGGGACTTGCCCCCTGCTTATAATAGTTATTGAGCTGTTTTTGTTTTTTTTTTTGTTTTGTTTTTTTAATTCAAATTGCTGAAACTTCAAACATTTGTGCTCAATGTTTTCAGGCTCAAAGTTTCAGCAATTCGATAAAGCAATAGGAACCTCAAATCAGCAGTGTGGAAGAGACTGAATGATCATTAAAGCAGAATAAATCAAGGTGAGTCTCAGACTAAATTTCTTTTAAAACATAATAACTGGCTCATAGAAAAACTCGATGATTTAGAAAAGTAGACTGAGATGAAATAGCATTAGAATTTATGGTATATCTGAAAAGTATGAGGGAGACAATTTAATAAACTTCTTAATTAACTGGCTACATAAAACTTTAAATCTACCTATGACTTTATCTTTTGGAATTGAAAGAGCACGTAGAGCCCTGACACCACCTCCGAAGAAGGAAAACTCACCACCACACTCCATTATAGTTAAGTTCATATCTAGTTTAGAAAAAGATCAAATAATAAAAACAGTGTGGTCCAGCCCACCTATTAAAATAGGTGACTATGTAGTCAGATTTGACAAGGACTATTCCAGTAAACTAATGAGTAAAAGAAAATCTTGTTTGCCATTGATCAAGGAACTTAAAAAGAACAATACTATTGCCACTTTGGTGTTTCTTGCAAAGATCAGATTATTCCTTTCTGAAGAAAACAACATATTTAACACACTGGAGGAAGCACCCACTTTTATTAACAGCAATAAAATTCTTAATACTGAAGAAATGGTGTAGAACAGTATATCTCTGAAGAGACAGGGGTGAGCTAAATTATTGGAAAACTGCTTCTAAAACTAAAAAGCCTAAAAACAAATTAATCTTATTCACTGATTGCTAGACTATTATTTTCTGAAACAGTAGATTTGCCTTTTAAGTAAAATGTTTGGACTTGGCTTTAAGCCTCAACACATATGCAAATACGTATTTATATTTTAAGCTAAAGCATGTGCTCATGATGATGTATATAAAAGGTTAGTTTTACAGTTATACTATATTTACAGTGACAGACTTAATATATTCCATTTAACTAATTGTATAAGTGTGTTTCTAAATCTTAGACAAATACTTTCTGTAAGAAAATGTCATTATATTATAAACAATAGAATTGGTAACTTTAAAGCTATATAAGTTAAGAATTTTATTTTATTTATTCAACCTCACTTAGTATGTGCATTGCTGAGTTAAGTGAATGGCAGATCTAAATAATATCTCAAGTGGAAGTGTTAAAGTGTGGGTGTTTTTGTTTTCCTTGCTCCTGTGCAATACATTCCCTTCACAGGTTATGAAACAACTGAAGGAAAGCACAAGAAGAAAATAATGTTCCATCTCTTCAAAATGCTACAATTTTCTTGGCCTGAACAGTGCTGAAGAAAATCTAGGTCAAAGTTCAGTGATGTCTGTGAAAGAAGAAAATATTTTTTTTCTTTTCTCATCTACTCAAAATAACAATTTTTTTCTTTACTTAGAAATGAAGACTTGGTAAGACAAAAGCTATAGTAATGTTATAACACACTCTCTCTCTCACACTCACACACACACACACACACACACACACATATATATATATATATATATATATATATATATATATAAAATATCTGTCTATATATATATATATATATATATATATATATATATATATATATATATATATATATATATATGTGTGTGGGTTAAAATCATTTCATTTACAGCTCATTTCACTGACAACCAAATCAGCAAGACCAATTCACTAAAAACTCATTTCACTGAAACTCATTTTGTCGACAGTTATGTATGGCCTGTTTGCCACTGTAGTGCAATCCTGGAGTTAGAATATATAGTAAGGGAGAGTGTGGGGGGACACAGCCCCCCATATTGGGGGATGTGGGGGGGCAAAGACCCCCACATACTTTGGTTGTATATTGTTTTCTGCAAAACAGTTATTCATTGCCCTTGTAAGTATCCATCTGTATAGTTTAAAACATTTATAATATGGGCCCCTCACACCCCCCTTACTATAAATTCAAACTCCAGGATTGCACTACAGTGGGGAACAGGCCATATATAACTGTCAATGAAATGAGTTTCATTGAAATGAGTTTCAGTGAAATGAGTTTTCAGTGAATTGGTCTTGCTGATTTGCTTGTCAGTGAAATGAGCTGTCAGTGAAATGTAGGTAACCTATATATATATATATATATATATATATATATATATATATATAGATATATATATATATATATATTAATGTTGTAACATATAATTTGCTAGACTTTTACATGTTAGCTTATGCTGTGGTGCCAACTTTATCTATACATTTAACTATATATATATTAATAGAAGGAAATAAAGTTAAATCTTTGTTACTGATTAGAACAGCTTAAAAGAATTAATGAGAATTTTACAGAGGAAATTTGCAGCTGATGTGAGCTGTGAGTTATTTTCACATGTTGTAGCCAGATTCTGATGTCAGCATGCAAAGGTTAGATCAGAACAACAGTTCACAATTGCTAAACACACATATTCAAATTAAATAAGTAAGAATTGTTTTATATATAGTCAAAATTCCTTGTAATATTAGAATTAATCAAAGTAAATATGCATACACACAAGAAATTAAATATCCACTATGTAAGATTGACCAGAGAGCAGTATTAGTATATTAAGAAATATGTACACATACTATAATATTTAATAGAGAACTAATGATTAAATAGCTCTTTGGTGGGATATTTTAGAAATACAAGATACATAAAATAAGGTAGAATACATATGGGAAAATAAGACAAAAATATATTTAAATAAACTGCTTTTAAGAAAGATTTCTTTTGCATGTATGTGTATATGACATAAATCTGAATGTACAAGATCTCATATACTTTACATAGAAAATCATGTAAAGAATTTTGAAATAATAGGAAAGCTGAAATTTTGAAGCTTGGTCATGTGAACTTTGAAGCTTTTTACATGTTGAATGTTATTAAATTCACTAAGACTACCTGAGATAACTAATTCATAGGTCAAAGTTGAAACATGAATCAGTACATTCATTTTGATAGAAAGGAAAGTGGATTTTTCAGTATGTTTGAATCCAGGAAAGGAGAATGGGATTTATACTAACTACTTTGTTACTTTGGAATTCAATATAGACTGCAATTTTTGTTTTTGACTCTATAGAAATGCTAAGACATTCTCTTCAACTTCATTGATGTGCATATTTTTTATGAATTAGCTTAACAAGCTAACTTTTTTAAATTATTTTGACATTTGATGTATTAAGAGTATCACAGAAATTTGAAATATAGCTGTAAAATATGTGTGTGTATTTTGACATGATAAATATATATGTACATTGATCTCTCTTTACTATTATAGTTTACTATGATAAGATTATCTGTGACCTGTAAGTTTGCAGATGTCTTTATCTCTTCAGGTCCCACTCTATTATACTTATTTATTTAGAAATCTAGTTATAATAATGTTGAATGAATCAATAATTTAGGAATATTAAATGAGTGATTTATATTATTATATAAATAGGTATATGGTATACTATTTGTTAGATTATTTAATGTCCATGATTAATAGAAGAGGATTATTAACAAAAAGTGGAGAGGAGCTGCTTTACTTTGGAGAAAGTCCACTGTAATTCCGAAGATACATTTAATCCTTTAATGATGTTAAAGAAATGTATACAATTGTAGTAATTAAATATAATGACAAACTCCATACATTACTAATTTTTACTAGATCCCTGCAATAGGTGTAAGAGTGGGTAAAGATCACTTAAACTTACTCATTTGATTGGTAGCTTAATTTTTAGCAGGAGATTTTAACTGCATGTCTAGTGTAGAAGATGCAGGTAAACAGAAGAAAGCTAAGACACTGGTATCAGCTAAAGCACTAAATAGCTGGAGTAGTAATAATTTAGTTGATTTTCTAGTAAAATCAGATGATAACTCATTGTTTTTCAATCATTATTCTTATGCGCATGGGGCACAAACTAGAATTGATAGGATGCAAGCCTCTATAGATATCCTTAATACAGTGAATTATTTTAAAACTATTCTTTGTCCTCTATCTGATCATAATGAACTAAGTATTAGTATAGTAATAGATATAAGGAAATGTCAGATTATTTGTAGAATCCCAGTATTTATGATGAAATTAAAAGAGTTTAAGAGTTACCTTAAGGAACAAATTGAAGATTTTTTATTTTTGAATGATAATGGTCAGGCTAGTAAAGTCATAATATGGAGTCCTTAAACATTCATATTAAAGATGGAATGGGAAGATGGGCTAGTAATAAAATTAAAGAATGAGATAAAGAGTTGTTGTAAATACAAAGTGAAATACACAAAGCAATGTTCAAACAACAAAGACATTAGATAATACTGAAATCATTAAATGATTAATGAAACTTTCAAACAGTTTTAATGAATAAAATGAGATAGCTTTAGAAAAAATAGAGTTTGCATAATTATGTGATGACTTAAATAAAATCTACACAGATTAGCCAATAGAAGTAAGGTGTTAACCAAAAAGGCACAAATCAATAATAGCCAAAATCCTCACACTAGTAAGCTTACTTTAGATATAGATGAAATACTTAATATTTTTTTTAAATTCCATGAAGATCTTAATAAAGATAAAAATAATAATTCTGATGATTACAAAATTGACAATGATGTAAAGAAAATGTTACTTGTAAACTAAATGACCAACAAATGCCTCAGTTGAATAAGCCTATTACTCTGATAGAAGTCAAAGACGCTTTACAAAAAGGTAAACACAGTAAAGCTCCAGGGTTAGATGATTAAAGTATGGAATTATATCATCCGTTTCCACTAAATATTTTAGAATTAATGAGGGATGTTTTCAGGATAATTCAGGGTGACAAATTAATTCCTCCCTCATGGAAAGTTTCCATAATCTCACCTATACATAACAAGGAATGGATAATAAGTTAGACTCCTCATACATACCTATTTCATTATGAAATATAGGCTATAACATATTTAATTCCATTTTCATCACAAGATTAAAGCTATAGTAGATTAATTAATAAAGATCAAACAGGATTTATAGTCATTTTAACATATTACAATACAAAAAGGCTAGCAAATATATTACATTTAGCAAATGGGATGAACAAGAAATTGGCCCTAATTAGCTTAGGTAGAGAAAGTGCTTTTGATTCTGTAGATTTTGATTCTGTAGATTGGAACTACTTGTTTAAAACTTCAGAAGCATTGCATTTCCTAAATAATTTATAGGAATATTTAAAAAAAAAACCCATATAGAGACTTTGAAGTATACATTGAAAATGGATCTTACATTTCTCAAGGATTCACTTTAAACAAAGACACAAAACAAGGGTGTCCATTGTCCCCTTTATTATTTGCATTAGTAATCAAACCTTCAGTTAATAGTATAAGACGTAATGGAAAAATTGATGGATTCTCAATTAATACAGATTGTCAATCTAAAATACAGGTTTTTGCAGATGATATTATAGGAGGTTTAAATTATTCAATAGAAGAAATAGATGAGGGAAATCAAAAGTTTCAAGAAATATTGCTGCTGAAATTTAATAACAATAAAACTGAAACTTTAGTGCTAAATCAATTAAATTGTAAGCTTATGGATAAATGTAAATATAATTGGGAAGAAAAATAATTAAAATATTAAGGAATAAAAATCTATCAAGATGTGAGTAAGATTGTTAATGATAATTTTGAAAGAACTGAAGAAGTGTTACTTCTTATAAAAAATGAATTCTTCTTTTTTTATTTTTATTTGTTAGTGTTTATTAAATGATTATATTACCTAAGAATATAACATATATATATATATATATATATATATATATATATATATATATATATATATATGTGTGTAGATATATATATATATGTATGTATATATATAGTGCATTCAATAGCTTTAATCCTGGAAAAATACTTTAAAGAAAATGGAAAACATAAACATTCCCCAGATTCAGCAAGCCCTGCATGTCATGCAGGAATAGTACAGGAGCTGCTGGAGGCAATATGGCCACCATGCGATCCAGGAATAAGCTCCAGGGATGTGCGTGATCGCTTCTGCACTATTCCTGCACGGACACAGCTCCTGTATGCAAATTACCCCATTTGCAGATGACAGCCATGCAAATAAGGTGAATTTGCAATCCAGGAAGCTGTCAGACAGCCATGCAGGGCTAGTGTAGTGTGCAGAAATGTACTCGGTAAGTAACCAAGTACATTTTTGGAAACTACAAAACTGAGCAATGACAGCTCCAAATAAAGGGTGTATAGTAAGTGCAAAGCATAGCAATGGCCAAATATATGGCCATTGGCATGGAAAACAGTTGGCAAAATAAAAAAAAATAACTTTTATTTATTTTTAGCCACTATCAGCTGTTTAAGCATAGGGCAGTGGCATGCAAATGGGATCGGGCCAAAAATAGAACAAAAAACCCTGAAATAAGCATTGTACCCAAAATCACTATTTTGCTATTATACTCAATGGCAGGCAGAAAACAATATGGCCAATGAATAATGGTTGCTAAGGGGGAAGGCTTAGTGTGGGATTTGTAACTATGCATTAGCAGGCAATCCTATGCAAATGAGGGAAATGATACTGAATCCCAGATTTCCCCTCAATGCTAGCCAGCACCCAATTGTGTAAGTGCAGGAATACCATGGTGCAAGCCTAATAGTTAGTTTACATCAAAGGGGTTTGTGTCAGTTATACTGTAAGCTTATTGGAGCCCTGTGGCTCGGGTTTGCCCTTAACTTAGCAGAGCTAAGCAAGGGGGTGTGTCTGAGGCTGCCTAGCACTCTTTACATTGCCTAAGTGGGTGTGCATGCTGCGTACTGGGTTTTAAAGAAAAAAAACGAAACCAGGATATAGCAGCTCTGTACACATCTGAGCACTGTGCTTGCTAGCATAAACAGGAAGGCAATGGGAAGGGAAAAAGAGCAGTAGGAAGATAATCAAGGAGAACTAGCATAGCTGGCAGGAGAACTGCATCAGAATCAGCCAATTACACAGGAAAATGTAAAAAAGCAAAAAAGTGAGCAACCAACAAGAGACAAAGTTAAAATAAAAGAAGAAGCTGGCTAGGCAGAGTAGTACAAACACTTTTAATAAAATATAAAAACAAAAGACTGTTAAAACAGGATGAGTACTTTTATACACAAAGGTACTTCATCAGATCCAATACCAAATACCACACCAGATTGAATTTATAGCTTAATGCTTGAGGTCACATGACTTCAAAATTGGCTTAATTGGGATAACTTCATTTAACCCCTTCCCTTCATTGGCTATGAACAAATGCATCCACTTTATCTCCACACATTAAGTTTTGGTGCTAACATCACCTCCTCTTGAGTTAGGTGTGCATAATTCCAATAACCATAATTTTAAACAAGGGACTTGACCCTGATGTCTTAACATGTTTTGATAATGCATTTCTATCATCACCCTTCATTATGCTATAGACATGTTCTCTTATTCGATACCTTAGACTCCGGTTCGTCTTCCCAATATAGAAACTTTTGCAGTCCACACAGGATGCACAATATACAACATTCTGACTGGTACAGTCAGCATGGAGTCTGATATCATAAGCACATCCCATGTCTGGATGTACAAACTGGTCATCAGTTTCTATAAACCTACATGCATTGCAATGGTGGCAAGGATATGTACCTATTCTGTCACTCACTACATTGCTTTTCTACTGGTTAAAGGCGATTCTTAAAACAAAAAGAAGGAGCGTCTCCCAGTAAACATTTACACTTCTTATCTGAGACAATAACCCTCCAGTGTTTTCTAATAATCCCACAAATGGAACCTGAGTCCTTAGAATATGTAAGACTCATTTGTGTTGGTTGTCTTGGCTTCATGGCCAAAGGGGTAGACTGTTCGATCTGTTCATTAAAGTATGGTCTACTTGCGGGTTTCCCTCAACATGACTGCATCTTTCTGTGCATTTGCCAGTTCTGAACTATCATACCCTCTACTCAAGAAGTTGGAGGTGAGAGTCTCAAATGAGTCATACATGTCACTATCTTTCGTGCTCAAATGGGCTGTTCTAAAGTACTGTCCCTTAAAGCAATTCTTAGTCACATGCTTGCGATGCATACTGTGAGAGTGTACTGTATTATTGGTTTTACATGGTTTTACAAACTGTCTTGTGTAAAGCCCCTCCCAGGGTCTTATATACCATTATGTCCAAAAAGGAAATATACTCCGCTGACCATTCATGGGTAATGGAGAGAAAGCTTGTGGTGCTGTTAAGATACAACACAAACTGGTCAAGTGTTTCTGGCGTGTCACCCAGATAAGAAACAGATCATTAACATAACACCCATAAGAAAGAATGGACTCCCTGAATCTGTTAAAGTCTGGAAACACATTTTGCAGCTCCCATTCTGCCAAAACCATATTGACATAGCTATTGGCACATACCGTGCCCATAGCTACACCTGTCTGTTGTAGATAGTGCTCATCTTCAAACATGAACACATTGAAATCCAATATAAGTTCCAGTAGAGTACAAATCAGATACACCTTATTACTGTCAAATGCAGGGATACGACCTAAGAGTGTTCTTACATTATCAATACCTGCATCATTAGGGATGCAGGTAAAGAGAGAGACAACATCCATGGCAACTAGAAGCGCCTCTCCATTGTAGTCATTAATGGACCAGTCATACAATTTATTCAGAAAATCTCTGGTATCTCTCAAGATATTTCTTATTAGAAGCTTTCCTGAAGCTCTGTGTTTATGACATATATGAGTATTTTTCACACTCTTCTGGTAAGGGTTTGAAAAAATATAACAATTTAATTAAAGAGGAGTATTCATCTTTGCTAGATTTAGTGAAGTGCAATGATATCTGTTTTCACCTAGCTGATAAAGGGTGTGGCATAGTTATTATGGATGTTTCTAGTTATTGAGAAGCTATGTTGTTGATGCTGCAAGATGGTAATACCTATGTTAAGATAAACAAACAAGATGTAGCTAGACTCATCACAGCAATTGGTGAAAGAATTGAATATCTGTTAATGGATGGTGTAATAGATGTTTGTACGAGTATTTTTTGGTAGAGTGTGCGGTGACACCGAAGATGTATGGACTACCCAAGCTCCATAAGTACCAGTTACTCCCACCCATGCGCCCAATAGTTTCTGGTAGGGGTTAGGCCACTGAGCTCTTGTCCATATTTGTGGAGAACCAGCTATGTCCAGTGGTTAATAAGAAATATCTTAAGAGATACGAGAGATTTTTTTGAATAAATTGTATGACTGGTCCATTAATGACTATAATGGAGAGGCTCTTCTAGTCGCCATGGATGTTGTCTCTCTCTTTACCTGCATCCCTAATGATGCAGGTATTGATAATGTAAGAATACTCTTAGGTCATAACCCTGCATTCGACAGTAATAAGGTGTATCAGATTTGTACTCTACTGGAACTTATATTGGATTTCAATGTGTTGAAGATGAGCACTATCTACAACAGACAGGTGTAGCTATGGAAACGGTATGTGCCAATAGCTAAGCCAGTATGGTTTTATCAGATTGGGATCTGCAAAATGTGTTTTCAGACCTTAACAGATTTAGGGGTTACATTCTTTTTTATGGCCGTTATGTTGATGATCTTTTTCTTATCTGGGGGGACACGCCAGAAACCCCCATGACCAGTTTGTGTTATATCTTAACAACACCACGAGCTTTCTCCACTTTACCCATGAATGGTCAGGAGAGAGTATTTCCATTTTGGATGTAATGGTGTATAAGGCCCTGGGAGGGCTTTACACAAGACAATTTGTAAAACCATGTAAAACCAATAATACAGTACACTCTCACAGTATGCATCCCAAGCATGTGAAAAAGAATGTCCTTTTAGAACAGCCCGGTTGAGCACAGAAGATAGTGGCATGTATGACTCATTTGAATTTGAGACTCTCACCTCCAACTTCTTGAGTAGAGGGTATGATAGTTCAGAAGTGGCAAGTGCACAGAATGATGCGGTCATGTTGAGGGATACCCACACTAGACCATACTTTAATGAACAGACTGAACAGTCTACCCTTTTGACCATGAAGCCAAGACAACCAACACAAATGAGTCTTACATATTCTAAGAACTCAGGTTCCATTTGTGGGATTATTGGAAAACACTGGAGGGTTCTTCTCTCAGATGAGAAGTGTAAAGGTTTACTGGGAGACCATCCCTCTTTTTGTTTTAAGATTCGCCCCTCATTAAAAAAGATGTTGTGTTACAAGCCTTAAACCAGTAGAAAAAGCAATGTAGTGAGTGACAGAATTGGTATATATCCTTGCCACCATTGCAATGCATGCAGGTTTATAGAAACTGATTACCAGTTTGTACATCCAGACACGGGACGTGCTTATGACATCAGACTCCATGCTGACTGTAACAGTCATAATTTTGTATATTGTGCATCCTGTGCGGACTGCAAACGTTTCTATATTGGGAAGATGAACCAGAGTCTAAGGGATCGAATAAGAGAACATGTCTATAACATAACGAAGGGTGATGACAGAAATGCATTATCAAAACATGTTAAGACAGCAGGGTCAAGTCCCTTGTTTAAATTTATGGTATAGGAATTATACAAACCTAACTCAAGAGGAGGTGATATTAGGACCAAAACTGAATGTGTGGAGAGAAAGTGGATGTATTTGTTCAGAGCCAGTGAAGGCAAGAGGTTAAATGAAGTTATCCCAATTAAGCCAATTTTGAAGTCACATGACCTGAGGCATTAAGCTATACATTCAATCTGATGTGGTGTTTGGTATTGGATCTGATGAAGAACCTTTGTGTTTAAAAGCGCTCATCCTGTTTTAACAGTCTTTTGTTTTTATATTTTATTAAAAATGTTTGTACTACTCTGCTTAGCCAGCTTCTTCTTTTATTTTAATACTTTGACTTTTTTTGGTTGCTCTCTTTTTTCACTTTTTACATTTCGACTTGGTTTGTTTGAGAGCATGCCAGAGAGTACTTTGGATGGGGTTGGCACCACCCCAGGAGCTAATCAAGAAAGTGTTTTGCTCATCCGACTTGATTGCCTGTTAGGAATGGACAGCAATCCAATTTTTATGTTGGAGAGTAATGCCTATGAATCAGATATGGTGGCTACAGCAGATGCCAGGAGCTATGTCACTTACAACAAACTTTCTGATCTGTAGAAAACAGCCTTTATCGGTACAAATGGCTACAGTGCCAGAGAATGCACTTTGAAGCATGTTTGCACTTCAAAAAGTAATACCGAAGGGATTGCGAGTTTGCAAAATGCCTACTTATGGCAATTCGCTACCCAATCTGCTAAAGGAGTGGCAGAATTATAATCTAGAGGTCAGTGCAGGCTATATACAACTGCTACTTCAGTATTTTGAACCTGTTGGAAGAAGTCTATGTAAAGAGATCATGGGAGCTATTATAGAGCTCAACTCCACAACAGACTTTGTACTTTATAAACATTAACTTGATGAACTGTTTGGTGAACTTATGCAGTATGACAAGCGGCTGCAAGATGTGAAGAGAAAGAAGCTATCGAAAGACCTGAAGGATTTTAAAAGTGGGCACATTTTCTCTTGGACTGAAGAAAGATGTCCCACCCATGAATCGGAGCACTTCAGAGCTCAGAAGTAAGCATGGGCAGCCAATCACAGCAGGGCGAGGAATGGTGGAAGAGGTGCTGCTGCTGTGATGCCGCAAGAAGTTTCTGCATCTACCTATGCAGAGAATCAATAGAGAGAAGATAACGTTGAACCGGCTGAATAGCCACAACAGAGTTTCACTATTCCAGCTATTGCAGACCCACCGGAACCATCTCAAGGTTCTCTCAGCGGCTTCCCAGCCCTATTGGGACTAAGGAATGAAGATGCAGCTGGTAACATGTCACTTATGCCTTTGTCAACAAGCCAAGGGTGCAATAATCAAGCCAGTGTGGTCACAGCTGATGCAAATGGTTTGGTAGCACCAAAACAGCCTTTTTTGTTGCTACAGGCTCCCGAGCTTCTGAATGTGAAGCAGAGAGGGAGGTCACAAAGCAGGGACAAGAACTACAGAAAGAGACAGCACATGCAGGAATTAGTAGAGACAGGCCCGACTGTCAGAAACAAGGCACAGAAGGTTTAATTTTTAACCTTTCCACTAAGACTCTTACTTTGCAACAAGTTAGTGTACTCAACCGAGGCCTCAGTTTTATTCCTGCAGGCAACTCTACTATCAATGATGTATTGACTGACTTAAAACTTTTTGTGAGAAATATTTCTTTGAAGCTAATGTTTGGGAATGGTGCTAACTCTGATGCCCGTATGTTTAGGAAACCCAGTATTTATACTCCTGTGAATACCCGTTTAGTAGAAGCTTTCCTGAAGCTCTGAGCTGATGACGTATATGAGTATTTCTCACACTCTTCTGGTAAGGATTTGAAAAAATATAACAATGTAAGTAAAGAGGAGTATTCATCTTTACTAGATTTAGTGAAGTGCAATGATATCTGTTTTTGTCCTGCTGATAAATGGGGTGGCATAGTTATTATGGATGTTTCTAGTTATTTAGAAGCTATGTTGTTGATGCTGCAAGATGGTAATACCTATGTTAAGATAAACAAACAAGATGTAGCTAGACTCATCACAACGATAGGTGAAAGAATTGAATCTCTGTTAATGGACAGTGTAATAGACATATGTTTGTACGAGTAATTTTTGTTAGAGTGTGCAGTCACACCGAAGACTTATGACTACCCAAGGTCCATAATGACCAGTTACACCCACACATGTGCCCAGTAGTTTATGCTAGGGTTGCTCTTGTCCATATTTGTGGAGAACCAGCTATGTCCAGTGGTTAATGAGTATATCTTGAGAGATACCAGAGAGTTTCTGAATAAATTGTATGACTGGTCCATTAATAACTATAGTGGAGAGGCTCTTCTAGTCACCATGGATGTTGTCTCTCTCTTTACCTGCATCCCTAATGATCCCTAATGATGCAGGTATTGATAATGTAAGAACATTCTTAGGTCGTAACCCTGCATTCGTCAGTAATAAGGTGTATCTGATTTGTACTCTACTGGAACTTATATTGGATTTCAATGTGTTCATGTTTGAAGATGAGCACTATCTACAACAGACAGGTGTAGCTATGGACATGGTATGTGCCAATAGCTACGCCAATATGGTTTTGTCAGATTGGGATCTGCAAAATTTGTTTTCAGACCTTAACAGATTTAGGGGTTACATTCTTTTTTATGGCCGTTATGTTGATGATCTTTTTCTTATCTGGGGGGACATGCCAGAAACCCTTCACCAGTTTGTGTTATATCTTAACAACGCAATGAGCTTTCTCCACTTTACCCATGAATGGTCAGTAGAGTGTATTTTTTTTCTGGATGTAATGGTTTATAAGACGCTGGGAGGGCTTTACACAAGATAATTTGTAAAACCATATAAAAACAATAATACAGTACACTCTCACAGTATGCATCCCAAGCATGTCATAAATAATGCCCTTAAGGGACAGTTCTTTAGAACGGCCCAGTTGAGCACAAAAGATAGTTACATATATGACTCATTTGAGACTCTCACCTCCAACTTCTTGAGTAGAGGGTATGATAGCTCAGAAGTGGCAAGTGCACAGAATGATGTGGTCATGTTTAGGGATACCCACACTAGACCATACTTTAATGAACAGACCAAACAGTCTACCACTTTGGCCATGAAGCTAAGACAACCAACACAAATGAGAATTACATATTCTAAGGACTCAGGTTCCATTTGTGGGATTATTGGAAAACACTGGAGGGTTCTTGTCTCAAATGAGAAGTGTAAAAGTTTACTGGGAGATGCTCCTTCTTTTTGTTTTAAGAATTGCCCCTCATTAAGAAACATGTTGTGTCGCAAGCCTTTAACCAGTACAAAAAGCAATGTAGTGAGTGACAGGATAGGTACATATCCTTGTCACCTTTGCAATGCGTGCAGCATTATAGAAACTGATGACTAGTTTGTACATCCAGAAATGGGACGTGCTTATGACATCAGATTCCATACTGACTGTAGCAGTCAGAATGTTGTATACTGTGCATCCGTATGGACTGTAAAAGTTTCTATATTGGGAAGACGAACCAGAGTCTAAGGGATCGAATAAGAGAACATGTTTATAGCATAATGAAGGGTGATGATAGAAATGCATTATCAAAACATGTTAAGACAGCAGGGTCAAGTCCCTTGTTTAAATTTATGGTATTGGAATTATACACACCTAACTCGAGAGGAGGTGATGTTAGGACCAAAATTGAATGTGTGGAGATAAAGTGGATGCATTTGTTCAGAGCCAATGAAGGCAAGGGGTTAAATGAAGTTATCCCAATTAAGCCAATTTTGAAGTCACGTGACCTCTGGCATTAAGCTATAAATTCAATCTGGTGTGGTGTTTGGTACTGGATCTGATGAAGTACCTTTGTGTATAAAAGCGCTCATCCTGTTTTTACAGTCTTTTGTTTTTAAATTTTATTAAAAGTGTTTGCACTATTCTGCCTAGCCAGCTTCTTTTTTTATTTCAGTTACACAGGCAGCAGACCAGCCAAGCCCACCACACCACTATACTATGCAAACACCTTACCTTCTGTTTTTCCCACATACTTTACACCTTCGGTGTACATAAGAGGGGGCATTTTACCAAACGAAAGCAACAAAATGATAGGGGTTGCAGCAGCTATTATACATCACCATGTGGAAGAGACTGAGGGAGTTGAGGATGAGAATGCTGTCGACCTACTCACAGTGAGGAAAAGGAGAAAGGTTTACAGACCCAGGGTCACCTACCAGGGACTTCATGAGCTGGAGATAGTGGAGCACTATAGAGTGGACAGGGACCTCCTACAGCACATTGTTGAGCTGTGCCAGCTACACCTCACACACCGAACTAACACAGGGGAATCCATCCCATTGGATACCAAGGTATGTGTAGGCCTAAGAATACTAGCCACAGGTACCTTCCAAAGGCCAAGTAGTGATATCATGGGGATCTCAAAGGCATCAGCATCCAGGGTACTTCACCAGTTCCTGGATGCTATGTCAGCACATGCCAGTGAGTAGGTATATTTCCCCAACACGCGTGAGGTGTTGGCCAGCAATATGCATCTCTTCCACCAAATAGCAGAATACCCTGAGGTAGTGGGTGCTATAGATTGCACGCACATATGCATCAAAACACCACCCGGTGAGTGGGGTAGGGTCTACATCAGCCGCAAGGGCTTCCCCTCCATCAACTGCCAGGTCATGTGCAATGCCCAGGGTATTATAATTAATGTGTGTGCTGGCTGCCCTGGAAGCTATCACAACTCCCACATCTGGCATCTGACACAGCTGTACCAGAGATTTGCCAATGGGGACATCCCTTATGGTCACCTAGTGGGGGATGCTGGTTACCTTCGGGGCCATGGCTGATGACACCCATCAGAAATGCACACACACCCAAACAGGAAGTCCATAATGAGGCACATGCACAGACCAGAATCATAATAGAGCGTGTGTTTGGGATGCTCAAGTCACGATTCCAGTGCCTGGACACATCCGGTGGAGCCTTGCAGTAATCACCAGCTACATGTACCCAAATTGTCATCATATGTGCCATGCTACACAATATAATCCTGCAGAAACAACTGCAGCAGAAATAGCATGGGGCAGGGCAAACAGCCCCCCATTATTGACAAGGCCTGCACAGCCTCAGAGTGACTCGGAGGAGGAACAACCTGAGCCTGCCCCAGTAGGCAGAAGGAGGCATGCCCAGTATGCCCAGGCCTTTGCAAAGAGGAAGTGCATAGCACATACACTGACACGGTAGGGACCCAAGGAATGACACCTCTCTCTGACTTGCACATACAGTAAAAGGGATGACCAGCATGATACTACCTGTGCTTTACCAAATTAAATCAAGTCAATCAAACCTAAGACCTGTAGTACACTGATATGCCTCTAGTCAGCATGATATGTTAGAATACAGAATGAAATGGAGTACTTGAAATACTAGTACAGTCATAGCAAATGTGTACAAGTGTCAGGTGTGCCCCCCCCCCCCAATCCTATGTATAAATGTAGCAACAGTCAGGTGTGCCTCCCCAATCCTATGTAGAAATGTAGTAACAGTCAGGTGTGCCCCCACAATCCTATCTAGAAATGTAGTAACAGTCAGGTGTGCCCCCGAATCCTATGTAGAAATGTAGTAACAGTCAGGTGTGCCCCCCCCACAATCCTATGTAGAAATATAGTAACAGTAAGGTGTGCCCCCAGTCCTATGTAGAAATGTAGTAACAGTCAGCGGTGCCCCCCAATCCTATGTAGAAATGTAGTAACATGTATGTGTAGGTATAATAACAGTGGAGTACAGCTTACCTGAGCTGGCCAAGATAGCAGGATAGATTATAGCATGTGTACAATATGCAGGTCTGTGTGTTTTAGGTTGGTGTGTGTGGTATATTGTGTGTGCATGGTCAGTATGTATGCATGGTGAGGTTTGTCCTGCTGACCATTGCACAGTACTGCTGATGACAGGGCCAAGTTCTCACAACTGCAGTGCCAAACACAATGCTTCACAGCAAAATGCATTCCAGCAGTAAGCCATAGTAAATGTTTGGAATTAATATGTGGCACCATCTGAAAGATGGACATGGCACGAATGTCGGTCCAGATGTACAAGCAGTACACAGGGGAAAGTAGCCCAGACAGACAGTGTATAATATGTAACTGTCAAATGGACACACCCTTGGAATTGTACATGCAGGTTTGCAGCACATTATTTGGGCATATCGTAGGGAATACCGATGTCGTCTGGCCAAACACTGTCAGACCACAAAGGTCATAGGAATGAAGTATTAAGAAACAGCTGATGTCCCTGCACAAGCCAGCGTAAGTGGAATGCCCCATGCATATCTGTAAGTCAGATGTAAGTAGTGTCCATAACACACATGCACCCAGCTTACCCCACCACCACCCACAGGTACCTCTCCGGTCTTATCTCTGCTGTTGGGAATGAGTACAATATGACCCCCACCTGTGTATAGCAATAGCGAAAGAATGCAACATGCAGAGCAGGTGTCTCATGCAGGTGTGTCCCTAGCTGTAAGCAGCACCATGCCAGCATCCACACCACTGGATCAATACTGACAGAAAGTATTGGCATGAATACCTTGCACACCTTCCCTGTCACCCCAGGGGAATATAGTGTATTGCAGTCTGGGACTGTAGGAGTGACAGAATACAATGGCCTGCTACAGCTGGCCTACATCACTACCAAATGGCCTACAGTCCTCTGCCAAAGGCCTGTGTCTCACCCGTACTGCCAATGTATGTTATGTCATGGACTCACAAATAACAACATAACACAGCCCACAGAACCCAAATGCAAGGCCATGTGGACAAATCACAGTAACATGTCCACTATGTCCTACTGCATGAACTGTGGACCAACACCATATTACTGCTGAGATGAGGTGATAACTATAGGGAACATATCAGATAATGTTTGCATAATGTATGGAAGAGGATAGCATAATAGAGGAGGGGGTGGGAGCATGGGTGGCATGGAGTGTGTGAAGTCCAAAACTCGGCCATGTGCACATACTATCCCTGGCTGCAAACACAAGAATGGGTGGCTACGAACCTTCTCGTAAACCACAATGTGAAGGGGTAATGTCCAGAATTATGACCCCTGCCTCTGGGTAACCTGTGTGAATCTGTACAGCTGTGAGGTATGGCCACAGCAGGTATGGCCATACTGTCACGTTGATGGATGTACAAGCATGGGATCCTCTGCCACCACTGTACCAAGGTGCTGAACCATTTACACAGACCCAGCAGGAAGTGTCTGCAGCTTCCCCTCCAGAATGGCATGATTGTGCAAGAATATGTGGGCTGCTGACCACAATACCGGACACAGCTGCATTCACCCTGTGTTCCCCAGGACATTACTGCAAGCAAATATGTATACCTGACAGTACTTGATGACATAAAACATCACAGTGTATAACAGTACATATGCCTGAATATCTCTGCTAACACCCGGACCATGTAGCAAAAGCAGCATAGACACAATTACGTACAGTAACCCACTATCCTTTGCCCATTTTTACCCCATATTGTCAACCGATCTACAGATATCCAGCAGAAACAGTTTGCTAGTTGTAGGTGTAGAACACAAAAGTCTGCACTGGAGCACACTCTACCTGGAATGGATTCACACATTCAATACAGAAGGTCATACGGGGCATGCTCCCACACTTAGAGAAATGAAGGCCATGTCAGACAACACAATACTGAAAGGTCATACTGGGCATGCTCACACACTTAGAGAAATGAAGCCCATGTCTGGCAACAACAGTGGACCATACATATCTGACAGTCGCAGATGTTAGTGCATACAGTTCTCAGTGCACACCAGTCATGCCTTGCACATACATTGGATAGGAATACACACATATATCCAAGGACAACACACTATAATAGGCCACAAATACACATACATAGATGTGTGAAAGAGAATGACAGTGACAAAGAGCCTTCCATCATGAGGCCTGTCCCACTCAGCAGACATCCAATTGGATAAAACCACATGATGTGCAAATGTCAGTCACCGTAGACATTTGCCCCTGATATCCCTCAGCACTATAGTGTCTGTGGTGCTTATGCTAACGTAACATGACTGTACAAGTCAGTAGTCATCTAGCAGTTGTATACACATACCTGTGGAATATAAACCTGTGTGTGCATGAGTGTTGTGTGTCTGCCTCTAGATGAATGGTTTATGACCCATGCACACACACTGCACTCACCATTGCCCTGCTGATATATTCACCTTGAAATACACCTTTGGGAAAATAAATGCCCAGCAATCTCCATGGTGTGTCCTATAACTGTGTAATGCTGTAGTGTGATGTACAAGTTAGGTAGGAGTTTTAATCCCAGATATGGCAACTGTGTGTGTGTGTGCGTTTGTCTGTGTGGGGATCAATGCCTTTTTAGGCCAGTCATACTCACTACAATTTCAAATGCCCTACTTTGGCATGCCTGCTGATGTCATTCACTTTGAAATACACCTTTGGGGAAAGAGTAGCCCAATAATCTCTCTGCTGCATCCTATAACTGTGTGATGCTGCAGTGTGATATACTAGTTAGGTAGGAGTTCTATTTCCCAGACATAGCAGGTGTGGATGTTTGTGTGTTTGTTTGTCTGTGTAGGAAGCAATGATTTGCAGGCCATTCACAGTCACTACAACCTCCACTGCCCTTCTTTGGGAAGCCTGCTGATGCCATTCACTTTGAAATACACCTTTGGGGAAGCAATAGCCAAGTAATCTCTGTGACATGTCCTATAACTATGTAATGCTGTAGTGTGATATACTAGTTAGGTAGGAGTGCTATTCCCAGACATGGCAAGTGTGGATGTTTGTGTGTTTGTTTGTCTGTGTAGGGAGCAATGCTTTTGAGACCATTCACAGTCTCTACAGCCTCCATTGCCCTTCTTTGGTAAGCCTGCTGATGTCATTCACTTTGAATTACACCTGTGGGGAAAGAGCAGCCCTGTAATCTCCGTGGCATGTCCTATAACTGCATAATACTGTAGTGTGATAAATTAGTTAGGTAGGAGTTCTATTCCCAGACATGGTGTGTTTGTGTGTGTTTGTTTGTCTGTGTAGGCAGCAATGCTTTTGAGGCCATTCACATTCACTACAACCTCCATTGCCCTTCTTTAGCATGCCTGCTGATGTCATTCACTTTAAAAAACACCTTTGGAGATAGAGAAGCCCAGTAATTTCTGTAGTGTGCCCTTTAACTGCATAATGCTGATGCTGTAGTGTGATATACTAGTGAGGCAGGAGTTCTATTCACAGACATGGCTAGTGTGGATGTTTGTGTGTGTGTTTGTTTGTCTGTGTAGGGAGCAATGCGTTTGAGGCCATTCACAGTCACTACAACCTCCATTGCCTTTCTTTGGCATGCCTGCTGATGTCATTCACTTTGAAATACATCTTTGGGGAAAGAGTAAACCAATAATCTCTGTGGCTTGTTCTGTAACTGCACAATGCTGTAGTGTAATATCCTAAATAGGTAGGAGTTCTATTCCCAGGCATGGCAACTGTGTGTGTATGTTTGGTTGTGTGCATGTAGGGATCAATGTTTTTTGGCCATTCACAGTTACTATGCACACTTACAAAAGGAGAACATTGATAACTGTTCAGTAACAGAGACCTGATCCAAGTCTCCAGAGAGCACCCCTGCAATACCAGGTACAGCTCTCACCACACCTGTTGGCCACCAAACCAGGACCAAAACAATAAAGGAGGAGGAGTGTCCATATTCACCAAGGATATTCACACCACCAGGCTACTCGCCCAACAGAATGCATCAGAAATACTGCCGGTGCAACTAACAGTAGGTTAGACTGCATTCCAAATTGTATAGCTTACTACAGATTCCCCACCATGCCCCATGATACCCACTATAGCTTTTGAAACATACTGTAAAATATTATGATACAAGCAAACACCTTAATACTGGGTTGCTTACACTACCCTGCCATTAACTGGGAAAAGTACTTGTGTACCAATATGTGTGCTCAACGGTTCTTGGAAGTCATAATTCCCAATGCCCTGGATCAAATAACCCATAGTCCCACCAGGTACTCAAATATCCTAGACCTGGTCATTACCAACATGGGAAATCAATGCTCCACACCTATGGTCACACCACTGATGGTCAGGTATGCCCATGAGCTAATCACCCTTAACATCAACATCCCTCCTCCACACCCCAGTAAGGAAACCTCTGTAGCACACATCTCCAAAGCCAATGTCATGCTACACATGTCAGACATGACTAATATCATGACACCCATGCAGACGGGAACTGAAAGGACAAATGCTGAATCATACATGAAGGCACTGTACGAGCACATCCACTCATGCATGAATCGTGCCATCCAATATTGAACCAAGATGCACCTCAACAAGAAAAGGAAGCCAATGTGGTGGCCCCCCTGCCATAAACATACTGTACAACAAAAGGAGGAAACTGTTGCAGAAATTGGGGAATTTCCAGGATGCAAAATACTCCCATACCAGCAACAGTAAGAGGCAGCAAAGCTAGTTACAAACATAAACAGTACAAAAAACAGTACTCAAGCCGCTGAATCACTTACAAATGCCTTCTACCAGCACCTGCAGGACTGCATGGATAAGGCAATCCCAAGCAAAACAAAGACTCTTTGTACCAAAGGCAAGCGACCAGTCTGGTGGACCCCAGCCATAAACAAACTCTACAACAAAAGGAGGAAGCTACTACAAGATAGAGCAAAATCCTTAAAAGGTAAGACACCCTTGATCACTATAAGTAAAAAACTAAGAGCTCTCATAAAATCATCCAAAGCAAATTTTGAGAGAAAAATAGCTAAAGACTCAAAAGACAATCATAAGGCCTTCTTTAGCTATGTTAGAAACCTGGGAGGAAACTCCCAGATATGCTCAGAACTAGTTCAAAATGATGTGAAGATTACTGATCCTACAGACATTGCCAACATACTGGCTGACAGGTTCAGTGCAAACTTCTCCCCCCACTCCCCCCCAAAAGGAGAGATATCTATACCAAGCGATTGCAGCCCCCCAAACATCTCCAACGCCCAAGTGAGAACTGCTCTCTCCAAAGCAAAAACACAGCATCCATGGGACCTGATGGTGTCCCCGGCTGTGTGCTCCACGAACTCAATGAGGAATTAAACCCACAGCTAGGACAGCTGTTTAATCATAGTCTTACCTCTGGATACGCACTCCAGGAGTGGCGCATTGCAACTGTGGTCCCACTTCACAAAGGCGGTGCCTCCACCGACCCTGAAATTACCGCCCATTAGCTTGACAAGCCTTATCTGCAAAGCCATGGAGAGGATCATAATGGACCTCATAAATAAAGACATAGGGAATTTGCAGACTTTGGATCCATCCCAGTTTGGCTTTGTCAAAGGCAGATCATGCCTTCTAAACTTGGTTGACTTTTTGAAACAGTCACTAAAGCCATTGATGAGGAAAGGCAGTCCATACAGCCTACCTCGATCTGGCGAAGGCCTTCGATACAATACCCACTGGTATCATTGAAAACTCATCAGCTTAAATGTTAACCCATACATCACAAGATGGGTTGCAAACTGGCTGAGTGACAGAACCCACAGGGTCAGAGTTGCTGGCGCCATGTCAGACTCAAAGCCTGTCACAAGTGGTGTACCACAGGGCTCAGTCCTGGGCCCACTCTTGTTTGGCATCTACTTTTCCAAGTACAAGCAAACACAGGAGGGTTATGGCTGACAAAGTTTGCAGATGACTGCAAACTGGGCCATAGTAGAAAACACATCTGACACAGATATCCTTCAGAAGGGTCTCACAGAAACGGATAACTGGTGCCAGAGCCATGGCCTAAAGTTAAATGCCAAAAAATGCATAGTCATACCCTTCGGGAAAAACAAGGTTACCCCTAGCTACCAACTGAGCACAGAAGAAGTTATCAGGGACCTGGGGACCCAGGTTGATAGTAGTCTGTCATTCGACACCCATGTAGCTAAAGTAGTTAGGAAGACCTTCTACATTGCCCACCTTATCATGAAGGGATTCTCATCTAGATCAAGGGAGGTCATAGTCTCCCTATACTCATCACTCATCAGACCAATGATTGAGTACAATGCCCCATTCGGAATGTATCTGACCCGACACTTGCAGCAGCTGGAGAGGCCACAAAAGTTCCTCACCAAAAGGATAAAGGGTCTCAAACATCTGTCCTATGCTGCCCGACTGAAAGAACTCCAGCTCTATTCAGTCGCCACCGCTTGCTCAGAGGTGACCTTTGCCTAACATACAAGGCCATGTCAAACCCAGATTTGATGAATATGCTTCACCTCAAAAATCTAGATCCGTCAGAGCCACAAGGGCGGAGACTTAAACCTCGACACGGCTATTAATAGGACGTGCTGGAGGGATAGATTCATCACCCAAAGACTCCCTATGCTGTGGAATAAAATCCCGGTATATGTGAGGCAGAGCACCTCGCTGGCCTTGTTCAAGAGAAATCTTGACCAATGGATGGGAGATCGCAGATATACCCCAGGGATTACCTCAGTGTCACTGCTCAACAGAGGCACAGCAAAATAATGGGTATAGTTCCCCATACTAAAGGGGTGGCGTAAGCCACAAAACTATGGGCTAGGCTTGTAAATGCCCTCGGGCAGATAGCCTAGTATGAACCTATGAACCTATGAACCTATAATATAGCCAAAGGTGCCAAAGACAACTGCAAGCCATTCCATAGCTATGTGAGGAATCTAAATGGCAATGCTCAGACCTGCTGAAAGCTACAACAGGATGATATTAAATCTACTGCTCCCAGGGATATTGCCAATATCCTGGCAGATCGATTCAATGCCAACTGCACCCCCCTCCCAACCCCCAAAGTACCCATCTCAACATGGATAGATTGCTATATTCTGGTAATAACAGCCACATAGGTAAAAATCACACTCTACAGAGCTATGACAACAGCAGCCATGGACCAGTCAACATCCTGGACTGTGTACTATATGAGTTGTAAACTGAACTGGCACCTCACTTATGTATCATGTCTAATCATAGCCACACCTCAGGCTTTGTGCTCACTGTGTGGTGCACAGCTACAGTTATCCCAGTCCACAAGGGGGGTCCCACCTCATATCCTGGGAACTACAGCCCCAGCAGTATGATGTGCCTGATCTGCAAGGCAATGGAATGTATTATCATGGAAATTAAAACAAAGGCATTGGCAACTTGCAAACACTGGTCCCTAACCAGGTTGGGTTTGTGAAAGGCTGATCATGTCATCTCAACCTGAATGACAACTGTGAATCCATCTCCAGAGCTGTGGATGAGGGTAAGGTGGTTCAGACAGCCTATCTGGACCTTGTCAATCCCTTCGACACCATCCCCCAGTCTAGAATCATAGATAAATGTATCAAGCTGGCCATTAATCCCAATGTCACCCGATGGACTGCCAACTGCTGTACAGATAGAACCCACACTGTAAATGTAGGTGACACCAACCCAAGCCCCAGACAAGTGACAGTAGGAGTACTTTAGGGTTCAGTCCTGGCACTGCCCTTGTTTGGCATCTACTGCTCTGAAGTACAGTCCAACAGTAAGGGACACCGGCAAACAAAGGTCACAGATGTCTGCACACTGGAAGCCAGTATTTAATCCCCGCATGATGTGGATATTCTACAGAAGGGCCTTACAGAAAGACATGCTTGGTGTCTGCACCATGGCCTCAAGATCAATACCTAGAAATATATAGTTACCCCCATTGGGAAGGGACATGTACCTGTGAAGTACCACATAGATGGCAATACACTAAACACCTAAAGTGTGATAACAGACTTAGGGACACAGGTAGACAGTGGTCTCACCTTTGATAACCACATTGCCACAACAGTCAGGAAACCCACCTATGTGGCACACCTCCCACTAAGGGCTTTGCATCCAGGAAAAGGAGGCAATTGCCCCAGTGTAGTCATCTCTCGGTCCATTACATATGTACCTCAAAAGACATCTGCAACAAGTAGAGAGGCTGCATACATACCTCATGAAATGACAACAGACCTAAACCTGATGCCCTATGCTGACCATCTGAAAATCATCCAGCTATACTCTGTCATGTATCGTGTTCTCAGAGGCAATCTGTGCTTAACATAGCATGCCATGTCAAACCCACAGCTTTTGGACATGCTACACTTAGAGAATTCCAAACTCTCACAGCCACATGCTCCAGGGATCCAAATCCTGTCATCAGAATGAACAATACATGCAGGAGGGATGTGTTCCTGACCCAGAGACTCCCCAGACTCTGGACTAGACTGCCCATACATGTTAAGCAGAGTGCTTCTTTGGCAATCTTCAAAAGGAACATGGACAATTGGATGGAAGATAGGACATTTACCCCAGGGATCATGTCAGCTGCCCTGCTAGACAGGGGTGCAGGGAAGTAAATATTGTGGGAAGTCATAGCCAGAGAATTGTTATGTCTAGGCATGTATAGGGCCTAGGGCCGATAGCCTAGTATCCATGTATGACCCTATGAACCTATGAACTACACTTTCCATTGCCCAACCTTGGAAGGTTACTGATGTCATTCACTTTGAAATACACCTTTGGGGAAAAATAGCCCAGTAATCTCTGTGGCACGTCCTATAACTGTATAATGCTGTAGTGTAATTTACTAGTTAGGTAGGAGTTCAATTCCCAGGTGTGGCAAGCGTGGATGTTTGTTTGTCGATGTAGGGAGCAATGCTTTTGAGGCAATTCACAGTCACTACAACCGCCATTGTCTTTCTTTGGCAAGGCTGCTGATGGCATTCACTTTGAAATATACCTTTGGGGAAAGAGTAGACCGATAATCTCCATGGCGCATCCTATAACTGTGTAAGGCTGTAGTATAATATACTAATTAGGTAGGAGTTTTATTCACAGACAGGGCAAGTGTGGAGGTTTGTTTGTCTGTGAAGGGAGCAATGCTTTTGAGGCCATTCACAGTCACTGCAACCTCCATTGCCCTTCTTTGGCAAGCCTGTTGATGTCATTCACTTTGAAATACACCTGTGGGGAAAAAATAGCCCACTAATCTCCATGGTGCATCCTGTAACTGCGTAATGCTGTAGTGTGACACACTATTTAGGTAGAAGTTCTATTGCCAGACATGGCAAGTGTATATGTTTGTATTTGCTTCCTGTATAAGGAGCAATGCTTTTGAGGCCATTCACAGTCACTACAACCTCCATTGGCCTTCTTTGGCAAGCCTGCTGATGGCATTCACTTTGAAATAAACCTTTGGGGAAGGAGTAGCCCAGTAATCTCGCGGCATGGGCTATAACTGCATAATGCTGTAGTTTGATGTACTAGTTAGGCAGGAGTCCCAATCCCAGACATGGCAACTGTGAGAATGTGTGTGTGTGTGTGCGTGTGTGTGCGTGTGTGTGCGTGTGTGTATGTGTGTGTGTGTGTGTGTGTGTGTGTGATTTATATCCTGTGTGGAGGTGGCTGTGAGCGTGTAACAACTGGAGTCATTGTGGAGTGTGTTTTACAAATTTCTTTTATGGTGGGCCTATTATATGTCACAATGTCCACCTTAAAAGAATAAAAGATGTCCAACAGCAGAGAGGCTGGGGTTGACAATTCATACCCCTACATGTGACATCAAGGCCTGGCAAATAATTTAGGCAACCCTTGTATTACCAAGGGAACACTGTGCACCCATGGCTCATACACAAACACACTCAGCTAGGCAACAACCACTATGATGGTAGTTCCCTGCATATTGCCCACAGATAGTAACCATGGTGTGATTGCAGTGGACTACAGAGGGTATGGCACCCTGCCCCATCACTACAATATGCACATAATTGCATACAGTGTTCCTTCACTATGACGCCTGCAACAACTGTAGTGCCAGCACATGTAACCCACAAAGGACATACCATGCCTTATACACATGCCCTATATGGACAGATGCCACTGACACCAGGAAATACCTGTATCATGCTGTCAATGTAGGTGCAAGGTCAACCTGGTGTCCACTGCCAGTTCCCACCACATGAGGGCAGGAATGGCACATCCGATGATAATCTGTGTACACAACATGCCCCAGACACCCCAGGTACACTTCCACATGTCACAGAACATGCATGTGGGATGTGTGCACATCCCAGACACCATCCATGTCATGGACTATAGAACACATACATAGCAAGCATTGCACAGCACTGGCTACCCACAATAGTAACCCAGATGACTGGATGGTGAATACAATACCCACCTGTGTGGGCCAATCTAGACACTATACACCTGGGCCATAATGCAGATCATTTTTATGTGGCCTGATGCCAAGGTATACCCTTTACCTAGCCTTGTACAGACTTCTGGCACAGTCAACCACTACACACCTGTGAATCAATGCACCTATGCATGTCAGTACTGGCAACCAGTGTGTGTGTGTGTGTGTGTGTGTGTGTGTGTGTGTGTGTGTGTGTGTGTGTGTGTGTGTGCGTGTGTGTGCGTGTGTGTGTGTGTGTGTGTGTGTGTGTGTGTGTGTGTGTGGAGTATAATGATTTAGATGCCATTCACACTCACTACACCTCCCACTGGCTTAATGAAGCATGCCTTCTGATGTCAGACACCTTCATATACCCTTTGCCCATATAGCATCCTGATAACCCCTGTGGTGCATGTAATACCTGTGTATTACTGTATTGTGGCAAACTAGCTAGTTAGGAAGTCTAATTCTGACCCTGCCAACTGTGATAATGTGTGTGAGTCACTGAGAGAGTGTGGTTGTTTCGATGTTGACACCTGTTCATGTGGACAGGCACCTACCATATCCCTCCTTTATCACTGTTGCAGATGTCACTCACCATCAGATATACCTTTGGACAGCTCCTCAACATGAAGGCTCTGTGGTGCATGCAATAATTGCATAGACATGTGAAAGCAGTACATAGTCAGGCAGTGGTTTGAAACCCCTTACTGTTAAGTGTGTGACACAAACATGCTGAGGTTTTCCTCTCCCTGCCTTATTTTGTCTCTGTGTCTCTCACTCCCTCTCTGGTGGATGTGCAGAAGGACACCTACATTGCTTAGGCAGCAACTTGTGTTTTGTAAGTGATGCTGATAATCAGTTGATGGCCTCTGCATGAATTGCAGTCCCCCACTAGCTGATTGCATGTGAAACAGCTGTGGTAACACTCCCATAGCCAATTGCATGGAAACACAACCATATACCTAGGAACATCATGTTGGTGCTGGGCCTTTTCATTCACTGTGAGCAGGTCCTCATGTCGGTGTTTGGCAAACAGCATCACAAATGGTATTGGGATATACCTCTAACAGCATACACT
>NC_056735.1:781874035-781881535 GCF_019279795.1 Protopterus annectens
TCCTTGTCATGTGTAAACATAAATGTGTATACCTTCCCAGATGTAGTACACGATATGTATCTGATATGTGTATATTTAGATATAACAACATATGTGATGCAACAGTAATATCACTATTATGTACTATACAATTGTAGAAGTCACAACAATTGTTCAATACTATTCAATATGTCTACTGACAGATGTATTGGAAATATAACAACTGTCTTCACAGCTGTCATGGCATAGTGGTTAACTCTTGTGACTAAGTGTACAGGGTCCTGGGTTCAAGACCTGCAAGGGCTGTCTATTTTATTGCTGGGTAGAACAAGGGCTGTTAGATACAGAGTGGTTAAGTCAGTTTTGAGCAGTTTTAAGTGCGTTTGCGTGGGTTTGTGTGAAGCTAAGCAGTGCTGACGTATGGGTAAACGGATGGGCGCTTACACCGTGTAGGCTTCGCTTACCAGTACACAAATCTGCTTAGCTGTTTTATTGCAGCAATGCTGACACCTGCTAAGCATGGCTCAACCCTGGCAACCTGTGCTCACATCCCAGTCTGATAACATAGCAGGGTAATTACATCTGTAATAGTTTTATGTAATGCCATGTACATAACATCCGTCTATGTGTTGTCAGTACAGTAGCAAGGGATTTGACTGTCATGTCTGGGACACTTGAGTATATATGACCTGTACAACACTCTTATCTGTGTGAATGTGTTACATACAAGGGTAGTATCCCAGGTTATGTGCTGTCACACTGGCATGTAATGTATCATGCCGCTACTACTGTTGACAGTGCTTTCCCAAGCAAGAGTAGATTGCTAATTGTAGTACTGGCAGCAAGCACCCCTGCATGCATAGATGGATTCTGAGTCCTCACTGTCATATTCCTGGTGTGTGAGTTGTGTCACAGTATATATTTCCTACTGGATAATGATCTGACATGTGGAAATTAACTGTAGACTATAGCACATGTCAGTGAGGGCTGACAACATGTAGTAATGCCATACATATTGGTGTCAGATGTCTTTCTGTCAACACATTCATCCTACTGCATAGCTAGTTGGCAAGCTGATGTCTGTCAGTCCCTGTACAGATGTGCAGATGTCAGGTATCCAGCTTGGATATGTATAGGCAACCTATGCTTGACTGACACTAACATGTCTGCCCAGCTGTGTTATAACTGTCACAGATAGGACACAACACCCTGTATGCACCACATGCCATGGGTACCTCCACTACACTACCAAAGTCAGCAGAACATGCTTGGGTACAGGTTTCCAACACAGACACTAACCATGTTTTGTAATACATGTTGCATACATGTCAACTGGTTCACCTCACCAGCCATTTGCAGGAGGCACCCAGAGGATTGGCTGATGCATGTCACTCTCACCCTGAGCATCACCACAGTGGTGTCTGTAGATAGATTGCCTGCTGGCACATGGCAGGTGGCATGATACCACTGTGTACACATCCCCTACACTTCCCATCTCTCCATGGACAATAGCCAGGTACTCACCTATGACCACCTGCAGCCCAGTACTGACAAATGTGTATGTGTTCATTACTGAGGATATCAGTGTCTGTGTGTTAGTACACCTGTAGTTGGGAATACCATGAGGCCCTTCACACTCACCGCAACACTCATTGCCAAAGTTAGATGTGGCTGCTGCTGTACCAGACATTACATGTACCCTATTATGCTCCTCTCCCTAAAGGCTACCTGAGCCTTGCAGTACCAGCACAACACTGTTGTACAAATGGGTTGATAGGCATGGGGTACCCACTGAGTTCTGGCAACTGTGTGTATGTGTGCATGTGTGTATATCTGTAGGGTACAGCATTCTGAGGCCACATACTCCTGTTACAATACACATTGCCACACAGTATTATGGATAGTGATATTGCTGCCCATAGGAGAGGCATGACAATGCATCACCCTACTATGCCTGTGGCATGTGCATTAGATGCATATCCCTGTAGTACCACTCTTGGGATGGACAATGGGTTGTATTGCAGTCCTGGTCAATGTGTGATGGTGGGTATTTCAGAGTGTCATCATGGGTTCCAGTGTGTACAATATCCACAGTGAGGTGTGAGTGCTGTGTACACTGTCATTACACCATGGTACGCCTGGTACATGTCCCATGTACCACTGTATGGTGACCACCATCATCATCAACCATACAGGTAACTGATAACACAATCCAGCCCAGTTATGCATGTGGGGTGTGCAACCTACCCGTAACACACTAGACACAGTGACAAGTTAGTTAGCAGAGATAGGACCAGGTCTTTGAGATGTGTGTCTGCCTGTTATGTGTCTGTTAATGTGTATATGATGATATGTCACACTATGTATTGTCCATATACAACCATTACATCCCCCATTACTATACTGTACATGCCTGGGGATGTTCTGCATGTAACATGTAACCTGGAACACAACTCATCCTAAAGACTGTATGGTGTGTGCAATTAAAGCCATACACATCAGTAGCAGTACATACCTAGGTAGGGGTCTAGTCCCAGTATTGGCAAGTAAGAGTGTAAGAGTGTGTGTGTATGTGGAGGGATCTACTTCAGGTTGCTAAATATACATGTCCCAGGTGGTCATCTGTTCATGTGGCACAGGCAGTAACTGTTATACAGACCTGTGACATGTGTTTAATTGTACCCAGGATATGGCACAGCCATGGTGTCAACACAGTGCCATACCGCTTGTGAGATATGACAGCAGACCATCCTTCTATTGACACATGTACACCTACAACAAAATGGATAACATTATGGAGACCACAATCACTCAGTGTTACTACCAGCTATAATGCATCATGGCTGGACAGCTACACTACCTGACATGTAAGCATTAAACATTACTGCTGACAACATGTTACACAGCAGTACACTGGTACACTGTAGTACAGTCACAGTGTGCATCAGAACCATATTAGCTTGTCCCTGAATTGATGTTATGGATGACAGGGATTTGGCACAAGTATCATCATATGCACAGGGTGTGTTGTTGGTTTGCCAGAGACTTAGGGTGGGCCATACGTTTGACACCATATGTGTGGGTAAGGGGTGTAAGTTGCTGATATGGGTGTAGTGATGTGTTGTGTGTAGATATGGGGTTGCCCTGGGTGCATTTGTATAGTGTGTGGGTATGCATGCACACAGTTCTGCCATGTGGCTGCCCTATACAGGTGTTTCTTGGACAGCTGCGGACCATACCTGGCAGGGTGTGCAGTCACCACCTCCTGCCATGGAGATGTGGACTGTGCCTGTCAGGGGTTCCATGGGCACGGACAGGTACAGGCTCAATGTGCTACTCTCCCCTGATGATGACATATGTCCGCTGGAACCAGGCCCCTCCTGGAACTGGCCAGGGCCACGTGCACGTGGCCTGCTGTGATGTGGTGTGGACAATGCTCCCCCCTGTAGTGCTGGGGCTGGTACTGCCACGACGGGAGGAGCTTGGTGTCCTTGCAAGTCCACGTTGACTGCCAGATGTTGGTGTTGCTGACCTACGTCCATGCAGCCATCACCCCACTCCCACCACATGTTCCAGCATGGACAATCCATGGTCGATGAGGCCCA
The DNA here is from genome assembly GCF_019279795.1 of Protopterus annectens. Classification (NCBI taxonomy): domain Eukaryota; kingdom Metazoa; phylum Chordata; order Ceratodontiformes; family Protopteridae; genus Protopterus; species Protopterus annectens. Next base: position 781,877,620 of record NC_056735.1, read on the forward strand.
CCAGCTCACCCAACCATCTATCCATGACCTCTGTATAATCACAGAGGGCACCTGCAAGTTCATGGATGTTGTAACAGATGAGAAAGTAGCCCTCTGCAGCCTCAGATCCTGTCTGATGTACAGTTCCATACGTGCCTGCACCCCCATGACAGTCTGAAACATGCATCTGGTGGTACCAGTTGTGGCACTTCTGCAAGGGGCATGATGACCAGTGGCCTTCCTACGAGCACCCCGGTACATCTGCCTATGTGGTGCCCTGCCGGACATCCAGCTATGCCTGCTGTGTCCAGGCACAGCAGCCATAGATACCACACTCTCCTGTGCACTGCTATCAACCGCCAACTGTCCTTTTGCTATGGCCACTGGTGATAGGGTATCTACAGGCAGTGTGACTGTGTGTGGGGATGGGGTGGATAATGGGGATGTCAAATGATGGTGCAGTTTCGGCCTCTGGAAACCCCCACCTGTGCCTCAACACACCTATCATCATTTTCGGTGTCTGTATGGACACCAACATCAGAGTGCATGAAGGAAGGACTCTGACCCACCTCGCCACCTGTGAGGGGAAAACAAGAAATGCACTTTAAGACCTGTACAGCACTGCATAACAGTACACACACACACATACACACACCCTGAAATTCCACCATAATACCTACCTGTCCCTGAGTCTACATACTGTCCCAAGTTTATTCACGTTCCCCATCCAGCATCACACTGGGAAACATACACTCATTAATACCACTCATTAACATATCATTCTTCTAAATGTTGATAAGTGATCACAACATATGACCTGTTACTCCATTATCTCTTTGACTTGATTGGAGTAGGTTTTACAAGGACTCACTGCTGTCATCCAGTATTCACCCTGGGTATGTCCGGGCATCGTGAGCATGGACCCCATATGTTATTACAATCACTCAATAATGTCATGCACTGGAGTGTCATATATAACTATCGCTCAGTAGATGCAAGATCTGTTGCTCAATCAACTTATTATGTGGACAACAGTAACATATGGATACATTCCTGGTGTTGTCTAATAAATCCTCAATGCATCTGTAGTGCTGCATATGTGGGTAGTCGTTCACCTTTCTGCTGACTGCAGTTTTAACAGTATACCTGGTGTCTAGTTTCCCTCCCAATGCATGTTCCATGCTACAGACCTTATTATATTATCAGCTATCTTGAGATTACATATCAGACAAGTATTCCTGGTGTCTCATGTGTCAGTCCATGTCCATGTACTGCATGATTCCAAAGTGAAGTACTGACGTATGAACAACCCCACAATCACACATGTGCATACATGGACACCCACACACACACACACACACACACACACACACACACACACACACACACACACACACACACACACACACGCATCCTACATGCATCAACCCCCCTCCACTCCACCAGATAGCACTTTAAGACAAAATAACCTACACACACACACACACACACACACACACACACACACACACACACACACACACACACACACACACACACACACATACTTACAGGTGAGGTTGCACAAAGATAGTACACACAAACCTCCCATTACCCATCTGTCAACATGCATAACACATGGTACTCAACAACATGCAGTGTAGCTATAGTCAATCCATGCTAGCAACAGTATACATATGTGTGATGCATGGGCTGTGTTAGTAGGTGATGCCCCTTCTCCTGGAAATCACTGCACCTATGTACTCAGTATTGCTGTGCACCTGTTCTGCACCCTGCCATGTACTGTGCACCATACTTCAAAGGTGTACACACCATTGCTGAATGTTATTACTGTGCCAGTTATGTCTTCTCTAATGCTTACAGCCCCTATGTGTTTGTCCAACACATACCTGGGATGATATGTGGACAGATGTCATTTGTGAATGCCTGATGTCTGATTTACAGATGTCAACATCAGCAGTGCATGTATGACCAATACAATACTATTACACTGACAACCATCAAACCTTACAGAGGCTATGGGGAGTGAACACACCCTTATTGATATGACGCCCTTTTCCTTGATATGCCATGGGACCACATCACTGCATATGTTAACATTACATGAGCCTGATATGTGACATATGTCCTGTACAATCAAATGCAGTGTCTAACAATGTGCTGATGCTGACTGCGATGCATACACTTCATGGGTGCATATGTGTGCACACCCTTATCAAGATGGTTTGTTGCCCCTACTATTATGTGTACTACAGCAGTCACTATTCCTGGCAGGGGTATACTGGCATGGGCCACCTGCATTTGCCAGTATATGGTCAGTCTGCCCTACACATGTCCCTCAACTCTGCATGACTACAAGGTCAACTCATGTGCACATCTTGGAGTTCACACACTGCCATTACTATTGCTGTGGAGTCAGTGTTATGTCTGCCACAGTTCCTGACCCTGACTGTGTGCAGATACAGCCATTCATAGCATCCTTAGGATCCCTGCTGAAGTGCACTGGTGTGTCATGATGACACCCCCTCTCCACCTACAACCTTTTTGCAGATGCTTGACAAGTATGGCCTACACATATGTGTCAGTTTGCAGTGTCCCAAACAATGAACACTACGTGTAACAGCCTAGTCCCAGCTAATGAATGGCAAGCATGCAAGTGTACACTGTCACTGGCACAGTGCAGATGGGGATGGTGGGCCTGAGGTGGGGTGAGGCATTGGCTGTGCAGCACATGTATCTTACATGATACTGTCAGTAGGTTTACAACGTGGTCATGGTACACCAGTACACATTGAAAAGCATGACTTTCAGGGACCTCTTCTGTTATGCATACACTACCTGTATAGAGGCATGGCTGATGTTTCCTGTGGTACAACTGTCCCATCTGATTACTCTAACCCATAGGTCACACGTTTGCGGAGTCAAGGCAATTGCTTACATGGGTACTGTACAGCCAGTACTTGCTAGACATTCCTGCAGCCCCCTCAGTGTTGTGGCATGTTGCTAGGCAGCCCACTTGACCAGTTTGTTACATGTGACATCATCTGTCTTGGATAGCCATCTGTTTATTTCCTGCATCATTCCTGCCCCATACATCCTTGCCACATAAATGACTGTCTGCACTGTTTGCCATGGTATATGCAATGGTGAGGTATGGCTACATGTCCAGCTCAAGGGTGTTACCTGTTGGGAATGGGGCCCATGCCATGTCATGTAAGATGTGTGCAAGCCATGGCTGCCTCTGTTGCAGGTAAGTGTGCACATTTGATGGCCAAACATTTTGGACAGCAGACCAATATGTGATGTGACATTGGGGACATGTACTTGCTGAAAGGTGCATTTCCATGAAAAATGCATGCAGTCAGTACCTCAACAGCTGCTTCCACTATACTTTATCTGGAGTGTGTGCACACATATGCTTCCATTGTTTGTGAGGGTATGTATTCCACATATTTGCTGCCCTAACCTACGATTCCATATTATACACTCATTGCTCATATTGGGACCACATTGCGGGTTTTAAGGGTTGTGGACCACAGTATTATGATATGCCGTAGTGTAGATCTGTAACAGTTGCCATTGTAATACTTGTATATACACTGTTGTAGCACTGTATAAGGGTGATGCTTCACACATGTCCCTACTGTAGGCCATTATTCCCACCATTATGTTCATCTCTGTAGACACATTTTGCAATGACAGGATGTTAGTTATATTGTAGGTGTCTGACATACCCTTCAGATACACCAACATGGTCACCACTGTGATGCAGTGCAGTTAACAGCAACAATACGTGAACATGTATGGCATGCAATATGGGTAGGTGTGTTACATATGTGCATGTAATATACCATAGCCATAACATGACCGATTTATTGGCAAGCATGAACATAAACCATACTCATCAGCTACAGGCTGCTGCCTTGGAGGTATACCA
>NC_056735.1:782186535-782264035 GCF_019279795.1 Protopterus annectens
AGCTCATTGAGCAAATCTGCTGGATACTCCCTCCTCAAAAACATAGTTTTAAAATTGTCACATTCTGAAAGAAAGTCTTCCTCTCTAGAGATCATGCAGGCTGCTTGAACTAGCTGCCCTTTGACTACTGACCTTTTTTGGTGCTTGGGGTGAGAGCTAGTGTAATGCAGGCAAGAGTTTGAGTAGGTTTCTTTCCTATGAATTCTAGATGCATATTTTTCATTGTGTGCCTCTTTGTATAGATGGAAATCAAGATAATTCATGTAGCCCAGACTGATCACCCAAGTGAACTGTAGGAATGTAGTGGTGGTGTTGAGGTAACCTAAAAACTTTTCCAGTTCAACCAGTGACCCATTCCATTTCAAACTGATATCATCTTGATATCTATAATACAGCTTGACCTTAGAGTAGTACTGACACTGAAATACATAGTTCCTATCCCAATATGCCATTACCATATTCATGAGTGCCCTGCCACTAGCTGAACCCACTATTACTCCTATAGCCTGCACAAAATGCCTGCCATTGAAGGAGAAGTAGTTCCTTCTTAAAACAATTTCTAATAATTCCAAAATTAGATTAATATTCTACTTATTGACTTTATATGACAACAATAAGTCACCCACCCACTCAAGACCAGTTTCTTGTGAGATGACCGTATACAGGTCTTTTACATCTATTGTTACCATGATGTCTCCTGCATCATAACCGATTTTATTCACCTGTTCTAAAAAAGCCCAGGAGTCTTTGTAAATTTGACTTTCAATATGCAATATTTTCTTCAGCTCATGGTCTAAAAACTGGGCACAGGCAGTGGTAATGGAGTGTCTTCCGTCCACTAAGGACCTCAAAGGGTGGTCTGAGAGGCTCTTGTGGATTTTGGGAATACCAAAAAATGCTGGGATCCTTCGACTAACGATGTTAAGGTAATTATGTAAGGAAAGGTCAATTCTTCTTTCTAGAAATATGTCAGTGAGTTGGCTACAGATTTTTCTGTATGCTGCATTTAGTTTGTTAAGAGACACCTCTGTATAATTTTCTGTGTCTACTCACTGACATATTTCTAGAAAGAAGAACTGACATTTCCTTACATAATTACCTTAACATCATTAGCCCAAAGATCCCGGCATTTTTTGGTACTTCCAAAATCCACAAGAGCCTCTCAGACCCACCTATGAGGCCCTTAGTGAATGGAAGACACTCCATTACCACTGCCTGTGCCCAATTTTTAGATCATGAGCTGAAGAAAATATTGCGCAATGAAAGTCAAATTTGCTAAGACTCCTGGGCTTTTTTGGAACAGGTGAATAAAACTGGTTATAATGCAGGAGGCATCATGGTAACAATAGATTTAAAAGACCTGTATATGGTCATCACACAAGAAACTGGTCTTGAGTTGGTGGGTGACTTATTGTTGTCATATAAAGTCAATCAGGAGAAGATTAATCTAATTTTGGAATTATTAGAAATTGTTTTAAGAAGGAACTAATTCTCCTTCAATGGCAGGCATTTTGTGCAGACTATAGGAGTAACGATGGGTTCAGCTTGTGGTGGGGCACTCGTGAATATGGTAATGGCATACTGGGAAAGGAACTATGTATTTCAGTCTCAGTACTACTCTAAGGTCAAGATGTATTATAGATATCAAGACAATATCAGTTTGATATGGAATGGGTCACTGGTTGATCTACATGGCCACATGAGACCAATGCCTAGCATTTTATGTAGGCAACATAGAAAGGAAATTTAATGCCAGAATCTATGAACACAACTATGCCATAAGAAAGAATAATATTAATAATGCATTAGCAAGGCATACCCAAGACAATACTGGCCACAATTTCACATTTATGGCAATTGATCATGTAGACATAAGTGAAAAAAAGCCCTGGGGACTCCAGTTAGAGTTAAAGGAGTTAAGGTGGCAATTTTTATTACAAGCTGACAGGTGGCCTGGAATAAATGACAGGACGCCTATTTCACCTGTATTAAAATTAAAAGCCCTTGACCAGAATAAATTTTCCTAAAACAATTTTTTAAGTACAAGCACTTTTGTATGCATTAAGCCTTCGGAAATGTTTTTATATCATGTGAATATTTAATACATGAATTTAAAATGACATGGTTTTAACTTTTTTCCTTTTTTCTTATTTATGTCTATTTATAACTTCTTATGATATAACTATGTGACTAGTAACTTTTAATCACATAGTCTCAGTTGTATTTAAGTTGTATTAGTTTTAGCTGTGATTCAGTCACTAAGAGATTAATTAATGTTCCTTCTCAGTGTTGCTCAGCTGGCTCTCCTCCATTTTTTTTACCCAGTTAGAGTGTTTTTACATGTATATAATGGTTGTCTTGTATTTTAATGGTGTCTGATGAAGTTAACACTTGTTTAACAAAAGTGCTCACGTTTATACTTGTTCATTTGTGGATTTTACCATTAAAATATTTGTGGTTTCATCATTACTGGAGTGATTTGTGCCTGTGATACTCTACCTGCCAGCACTTTTCATTTAGTTTGTTTGCCTGTTTTTTTTTTTTTTTTGAGTTTGTTTATGGCTTCTGGCAGCATGGAGTTATCTGGCACACCAACAGCTAATAAGGAGCATGAGGGAAACATCTCAGAGATTGGACAGCTTACAGCTCTCATTTTACAACTAACCCAGAGGATGGATCGCTTGTATGAACATGTGAGACTGAACAGATCCACTTCTGCTCTGTCACACTCGAATCAGCATGGGGAGACCAGCGATCATGCTACCGACTTTCAAAATATACCTTTATGCCTCATTTCCAGTTCACAGGAAGGGGAACTGAGACAGGAAGGCGCAACACATTTTCACATGCTGGACATGAGATTTTCTGATAGCAGGAGCTCTCATAATGTTGCAGGAAGAAATGGACTAACAGAAACTTTTAACAAAGACATTCCTCAGTTAGAAGAGTGGCTACAGAATGGGATTTCATTCAACAGAAGCATCAAACACAATAGCCCTTCCTTGGAAGGTAAGCTGACAGATTTTGATGTCAAGGTATCTCGATGTAAGAAGCTTCAACTGGAAAATGCCTACCTAAGGGAATGCACAAGATTGAAAGTGGTTCCCAAAGGTTTAAGGGCCTGGTGTTTTCCTACTTGTTTACAGCATGACTCTGCTTTGTATAATGAACTAGTAAACTTATTTGATGAATGTGGGCTCGATCTTCTAGTGCTTTTAATCAAACACAATAACAGTGAACTTTAATTATTTAAAGACCTAGAAACTTTAGACTCTGCCATCCATGAGGACCATGAATACAGTAATATGAGGTTTGAGCACTTCAGGATTTATACTAGCATAGACCAGCACATTACAAAACTTAAAGCTGGGAAACTGAACAAGCTGGATAGGGATGTTCAGGACTATGCTAATGGTATGGCTTACCCTAAACCTCCTGGTACATATAAGATGTTCAAAGCCCCATGAGGAGAAAGTAACAAACAATTACCACATCCTTCTGAAGTAGCTGGAAATGATGAATGCAGGTTTGAAGAGACTGATGATGTGATTTTAAATTATGATGCTGATTTCCCAGAACTCAGGAGGAGTGAAAGAATCAGGAACAAAAGCCATTACAGCAACTTGCAGCAACCACAGGGGGGCTACCAACCACAGTTTTTTTCAGAAGGCCAGGCCAAAGAACAGGAACTGGAGAGCTTAGCTCCTATATCAGGCCCTAGTGGCCACCATGTTTATGGCACTGATTTTTTTACTATTGGAAGTACCCGAACATCAGTGGACTGTGTTCAGGAAGCAGGCACCTTTACAGTGATCTTTAACCACCAGAAAGACTTTTCAGTATACAATTATTCTACTTTATGTATTAATGAAACCACAGCTGATTTACTGTCAAAAGGAATGAGTTTTATACCGGCCAGAAGATTCAATGTTGTAGAAACGATGTTAGATATGAAACTTTATTTAAGAAAGTTGAATTTGAATTTACTATATTGTACTACCTCTCAAACCAATGTAAGTGAAAGCAATATTTTAAGATTAGTTCTACTTACAACCCCTCTTTGCACCCAAAACTGGCAATGTATGAAAAAATTTGTGAACTAGATCTGTATAAATTAAACAAGAATAAGTACAGGCCAGTCCAAACAGGTGAATAAAATTGGTTATGACGCAGGAGACATTATGGTAACAATAGATGTAAAAGACCTGTATACGGTCATCCCACTAGAAACTGGTCTTGAGTGGGTGGGTGACTTATGGTTGTCATATAAAGTCAGTCAGGAGAAGATTAATCTAATTTTTAAGAAACAACTACTTCTCCATCAATGGCAGGTGTTTTGTGCAGATTATAGGAGTTGTGATGGGTTCAGCTTTTGGTGGGGCATTCGTGAATATGGTAATAGCATATTGGGAAAGGAACTATGTATTTCAGTCTCAGTACTACTCTAAGGTCAAGCTGTATTATAGATATCAAGATGATATCAGCTTGATATGGAATGGGTCACTGGTTGAACTGGAAGAGTTTTTAGGTTACCTCAACACCGCCACTACATTCCTGCAGTTCACTTGGGTGATCAATCTGGGCTACATGAATTATCTTGATGTCCATCTATACAAAGACACACAATGAAAAATACACAACTAGAATTCATAGAAAAGAAACCTACTCAAACTAGTTCTTGCATTACACTAGCTCCCACCCCAAACACCAAAAGAGGTCAGTAGTCAAAGGGTAGCTAGTTCGAGCAGCTCGCATGATCTCTAGAGAAGAAGACTTTCTTTCAGAATGTGACAATTTAAAAACTATGCTTTTGAGGAGGGAGTATCCAGCAGATTTGCTCAATGAGCTTATGCAGGAAGTGAGCTCCCCTCCCTTTTTTACCCAGAGTGTTTTTACATGTATATAATGGTTGTCTTGCATTTTAATGGTGTCTGATGAAGTTAACACTTATTTAGCAAAAGCGCACACATTTATACTTGTTCATTTGTGGATTTTACCATTAAAATATCTGTGGTTTCATCATCACCAGAGTGATTTGTGCCTGTGATACTCTGCCTGCCAGCACTTTTCGTTTATTTAGTTTGCCTGTTTTTTTTTTTTTTTAGATATGCAAGTACTCTAAGAGCTTAAATATGTCTCACAGATATCAGCCACAAAGATAGGTTTAAATATATTTAATAATAAATCATAAAAGAACAAGACAATACTCAGTAAGTAATCAGTTACTTCAGAGTTCAAAATCACAGGAAATATTTAAAACAACATTGCAGGACAGCCTCAAATAAATACAGAAAACATTTAAACTAATCTTCACTATATTCGTATCTGAATCTAAAAGAGTTACTGTGCCCTAAAAACGTACTTACAGCAAGGCAGGTGCAGAAGGTGGTGAGTGGATGTTTCCAGTTGATGTTGTTAGGCCAAAGACAAAATACAAAATGACTTCTCGCTCTCTCTTTCTCTCTCTCTCTCAGAGAGTTCTTAAATTAATATCAGATATTGCTGCTGGATTAGCTTGGATGATATCACTTTTTGTCACCTGACTTCAGTTCCCAAGCTAAACCTCTGTTGTCAGAAACTACCCACATTTTACATCTCTCTCTGAAAATACATAACCTTCAGATGTTTGCAACTGCTAGAAGACATAAAACAATACAACACTTACAAAACAACACAGAGAGTCCCCTAGTGCAGACATCCTATATCCTGTTGACTGAAACTGAAAGATAACTTTTATACACAATCGTAAAACAATTTAATTTCAACTATTTTCTTGAAGTTTTGCAAGTTTACCCTCTATATTATAATTTACACTGTTAAAACATATACATTTACACAATTACAATAGTTAATATATATTTCTGTTCTAAGCCAGCAAGGCATGCTGTGGTTGCATTTTACCTCAGTATATAACATACAGTTCTAACACAGTTGTAGCACAAGCATCTTACATAAAGCATGTTGGCATTCACAAATGACACATAACCACTTACAAAATTCCAGATAGCTGGGCTGGTAGTCTCTCCTTATGTTACATTTCTATATAAATCATATTAATATTCACAAATGACATAGAATTATTTACAAAATTCCAGTTAGCTGGGCTGGCAATATTTCCCCTTGTCACACCACACGCAGATAGTTCAAAAGTAGTTGAGTGCATTCTTACTCCTAGTAACATTCTTACCTTTTCACTTAATTTTGTGCTTTGATGTCCCCCACTGTCCATACAGATACGTCAGTCAATTGTATTTTTACTGTTTTATACTACTATCTACCATTCTTCATACTTTCTTTTCTGGCTTGCCCATTATATTTACCAAAGCTTAACCTGTAGTAAACAGCCGTTAACAGATAAAAAAAGAAATGCCATCCTACAGTAGAATTATTGGGTAAATAGTGTATGTCATAAGAAGTAGTGATATTTACTTCTAAAACACCATTTCCTCTCTACATTGACAAATGATACCAATTCAAAATATGTAAACAGCTTCAAAGCAGTGTGACATTTTGCCATAAGTACTGCTTAAGTTTGGTCATCTGCTTTCTATTAACTGTTCCAACTGCAACTGTTCCAGTTTAGGCAAAGGTTAGGATTGTTTCCAAAAAAGTTGTAAGCTGTTTTATCTTTTTAATTACTCTTCAGTGCAGTTTTTCATCAGCTGTTTAATTTGAGATGAAAAAATGCTCTAAATCAGGTTTTAAATAACTACTACAGAGTCCTTATATGTAAACAATTATATATGCAGCTACCTTCTTCACTTTTTTTCCTGGGTATAGCCAGCTAAAAAGAGGCCGACTGAAAGAATATCAAGAAATTGTGTTCACTGCTTCCAACAGCCTCTAAATAGTTTTACTATACAACTTGCTTATCAATAAATCTACCATGATGGACAGTTTTTGATCATTTGCTATATTTACTGCATGCATAGTATTTCAATAAAAAAAGACAAACCACAACCAGTAGATATTTGCAGATCCTCTAATGAACAATTAAAGGATTCTTTTTTTTCAATTTAACCACAATATTTTCTTTGAAAGACATTTAATATGTTAAAGATGAACTACTCAGGTTTGACTCAGACAAGGAGATGAACCTGTGACCTCTGTTTTTCACAGTTCCAAACTGATTTCTAACCAGCCATTCATAAAGCACCATGACTTTATTCAGAAATTTGCAGTTTCCCAGATGAGGCTTTGAGCAGCAATGTCTGTATGGGTTTACTATCAAAATGTTGAAAGTCACAATTTTGTTTAAATCACTTATGAGAATCATTAGGTTGAATTTTGCAATGTCGTATAGACAAAATCCTGAAAATGATTAAAGTGATGTTTGAGATTTGAACATGTTCAAAATCTCCGACATTAATTAAAACTGTAGCCTGCAACATACTGTACTGCTGCACTAAAACAATATGTTAATTTAGCTTTTTTAAATGACAGTAGTGTAAAACTACTTTACATGTTTGTGTCTGTATTTTTGCAAGGGAACACACCCCCTGCACACCCCATGGGGGGCTGCACCCACCACATCCCCTGCACATCAAATATACCAACTCCAAGATTGCACTACAGTAAAGACAAGGGCAAACTTCTTAAAACACACTGTACGGCATTCTCCAATCAAAATGTCACCCTCTAAAACATGATTACACAACACAGAATCCACTCTTGACTTTCGATTGACTTTATTCGGAGTATTTCGGTTCGTAATTTGTTCCACTCATTCAAGTGATTCCGCATATGTGGAATCCAACCAAGTGGCATTCCACATTTTGATAGCAAACCATCTGTATGTGCTACCATTGCACCTAATGTTAGTCTAAAGCATACTAGACCCAATTCTAAGCATAGCACAAACCATAAGTCTAACCCAAATACAATTCTTCTGGTCTAGGGTTAGTATTAGGGTTAATATTAAGTTAGTCTTTGACTTCTTTGAGCCTACAAGCCTATGTCATCACAGCAACCTTTATAGCAACACTAACAACTATAGGCTAAATAAGAAAAAAAATTGAGTTAGAATTACGTATAGTTTAGGTTTAAGATTAGGTTAGAATCTAACCTTTATTTTCATCTTATTCTCTATAATTGACTACCCAGTTATAACAACAACAGTCACCTTGACCTTCACCTGGAGCTTGATGAAGATTTAGTTAATATTAAGGTTACCTAGATCTATTGATTTTCATGAAAAATAAGGCCTACACGTCTCAACTAATTTGTACATTTCCATACTGACCAATATGAAAATCTAGAGCTACTGCATGTGTTACAGCTCTCATAACTGATTCACTGCAATATGTCATATAGTAGGTATTATACTTTCTTGAAGGTAAACATTTGAATCTGGCCCACATGTTGCCTTAGTGTATTATTTTCCGAATCTGCTGTATGCTGAAGTCTAGTCCATATGTCAGCCTTGTAATCACATGCTAGACATACTGTCCCATGAATATAGTTCTGTCTTGTCCTTCAGTCTTATGCTCAAACTACTTGATTTATACTGAATAACACAAAAGAACAGACAAACTTAGAACCACAACAGGTGGAAACATGAGGCAGAATCACTTATTTTTGACTTTGTTTAGTGCTTTCATCCTCACAGAGCAGGACTTCATCAGATTCTGATAATGTTCTGCTCTGTGAGGACAAGAGTGCTAAATAAAGTGAAAAATAATTGATTCTGCCTTGTGTTTTCACCTACTGTGGTTCTAAGTTTGTCTGTTCTTTTGTGTTATTCAGTATAAATCAAGTAGTTTGAGCATAAGACTGAAGGACAAGACAGACCTATATTCGTGGGACAGTACGTCTAGCATGTGATTACAAGGCTGACTTGATTTATACTCTTCATTGAGGACAAGGTATTAGTAAGTCCTGTCTTGATATCATCTCAGCAAACAGCATTGCTGTCACTGAATTAGTATTTGCCTGCATTGGATTTTTGCAGACTAAGAGAAAAATATCTATCTTGAGCTGCAATGGTTTGAGATCATGAAATATTCCTTTGGTTGTTTTTTTAGTCTTTTAATAAACCATTCAGCAAATCTGTTGTAGGCTATATAGCAGGGGACCAGAGGTAAAGACATTTTTCCTATTTAGCTTAGTCAGAGCGTTAAAGTCTTATGAAGTAAAAGTTGACAAATTATCAATAATAATTTATTATTTCAGGGTACTCCTTGTCACCATTATTCACGGCACTGCAAAAGACTTTTCTTTCCCTCAAAAAATGTTTATAAAAATTTTAAATAACTAATAAATCAAAACAAATAACAACATTTAAGAACTAACATTAAGAAATAAAACAACTGTACATAATAACAATTAAATAATAAACTATTTATAAAAAATGTCTGCCAAACAAACTGTTATATATTATACGATATATGACATTGTTTTAAGTCATATTGTCATCAGTTTTCCCTAATGCATCTTTAACTTTTAGCCATGAGTTATAGTATGAAGTGATTCTATCTATTCTCATCTTGATTGTAGATATTTCCATGAGTGAAACATTGATAGCAATATTCTTGAACTCTTTAAATGTAGGTGTGGGTTCACTTTTCCACTTCATTGTAATAACTTTGCATGCAATAGCTACCAAACTCCATCAACTGGCATATTTAGATCTGGGAACACTTTTGCGAACAGCTACATTAAATAAAACCAATGATTTAGTTAGATTACATTTGTCATTAAATATTGTTTGCCAAAAGAAGTTGAAGTTGTTCTAAAATAGGGTGAGTAATTTGCAATCCTAGAACACATATTGCCAATCACCTTTAATCTGTAATCAACATCTCCAACAACCTAATTCTTTTTTAACAACCAATTTCATCTTATGAGGGGTAATAAAACATCTATACAAGAATTTCCACGTGAATAATCTCCATTGCAAGAAAAGGGTAGTCTGTTTTAAAGAAATTAACATTACCCTTTAGCTTCATCAGTTGGTAGTTGATTATTAGTTAATTTATAATAGTCCCAAAATTATATTTGTAATATAATTATGTGTTTTTGACTAATTTATATAATTTGGATAAACACCCTTGCCCTGAAATGGGTTGATCTCCTTGAATAATCATAAATTCTATAAATCTTGGAATGAGTTGTATTCATTAAATCAAGTTTATTAATAAATTGTCTAAGAGGATGTATTACAATTACTAACTATTTGTCTATACTTATATGATATTTAGACATATTATATTTAGACATAATATAGTCCATTGTATGTGTTTACTCAGAATCCATTAATTGATACCAAAATGTAAGATTTCTTTCTCTGAACTCAATCATATTAAAAGTAATATAAGTGCTTAGTTCATCTGGTGTATAAGCTATGGAAACAATAGAAATGACCACCCTTTTAAACTTGGAATTTTATTTATAAAACTTTTAAAAGTGTCTAATGTTTTAGATATATACCAAAAAGATGTTATTGCATTCTTTGTCCCCAAAATGTACTCTCTTAAAAAACAGTGGCATCCATAAGGTAAAAGGGTATTATTTCTCATATCTGAATGATTTGATTCTAGCCAAATTGTTTCTTGTATTTTCTTCCAATGCGGAGAGTAGTTTAAATTTAACCATAAACTTATTTTCTTTACAACTGATGACAATGCATAGATTTCTAAATCTGGAAGCTCAATAACCCCTGATTCCCAATCCTTTAAATGGTGGTTTAATGCTAATCTGGGCTTATTAGGATACCATAAAAAGTGTAACATCAAATATTAAATTCTCTTATACTTTCCATAGTGATAGAGAGTGAGATGGTTTGTATTAAATATAACATTTTTAGAAGGATAATCATTTTGATTAAAGAAAGTCTCTCATCCATTGTAAAAAAAATCCATTTATTCAAAAGGAGTTTTATATTATTTAAGATGCTAGCATAATTAATTGTCATTATGTCATTAATGTTATTTGATAATATAACTCCTAAGCACTTTCATTTATTATCTAATAGTATATCTTTAGAAAATCTCTTATTAATTTTACTTATTTCACAAATTATAGGTAAACTCTTAGTTTTATTATCATTAAAGTTAAGTCAAGATATCCTTTGGAATAGTACCACTGCATTAAATGATGCTTATAAGGAAAGATTATAATCACTCAATGTTAATAGAATATCATCTACAAACAATTGAATCTTATAATTTATAGATTGTTATTAAATTGGATACTTTTAATATTGGTGTCAAATGTAATGAAACTGGCAAATGGTTCTACGGCTATGGCGAATAGTAATGGTTTTAAAGGACATCCTTGTGTGGTGCCTTTGGTAATTTTTATTGAGTTAGATCCATATGACCCAATTTTAATGTAAACATTTTAATTAATCGTTTGAAGTTGTCTGAAAAATTATATCCCCTTTGAACCATTAACAAGTAATGCCAATGAAGTGAATCAATAGTACTGTTGATTTCTAGACTCACCAAAGTTACATTTCTCTTTGAAGTGCTAAATTAATATATTATTGTAAGTATTCTCTTGATGTTATCATGTGAATTTCTATTTATAATAAAACCTGTTTGATCTTCATTTATAAAAGAAGGTAAATTTTGCTTAATTCTGTTAGTATATATATATATATATATATATATATATATATATATATATATATATATATATATATATATATATATATGGGTCTAGGACTATTCACTGAAAGCACATTTCACTAAAACACATTTGACTGTGCACAATTCACTGATAGCTCAATTCACTGAAAACACAATTCACTGAAACACATTTCACTGAAAGTTATATATGGCCTTTTTCCCACTGTAGTGCAACCCTGGAGTTAGAATATATAGTAAGGGGGGTGTGGGGGGCACCACCCCCACCTATTTTAAATATTTTGAACTACACACATGGATACTTGCAATTTCAATAAAGTACTCTTTTCTAAACTTAATATGTATCCAAACTATGTGGGGGGCTAAGCCCCCCCACACCCCCTTACTGTATATTCTAACTCCAGGGTCGCACTACATTGGGGAAAAGGCCATGCATAACTTTCAGAGAAATGTGTTTCAGTGAATTGAGTTTTCAGTGAATTGTGCTTTCAGTTATTTGTGTGCAATCATTTGACTTTCAGTGAAATGTGCTTTCAGTGAATAGCCCTAGACCCATATATATATATATATATATATATATATATATATATATATATATATATATATATGTATCCCCTACACTACACCAACATACCACAAACCCAACAGCCACAATGCCGACACCAAAACATCGAAACCACACAAAACCGACAGTCCACATTACCGAACACCATAACACCGACTCACAACACACACACAAAACACAAGCACACCAAAAACCTTACAAATCTACGCTAAACCTTACATACACAACTATATGCACTAACCTTAACCCAAACCCTAACCCTAAAGTCCGTCACTAACGCACACTTACCTTACCTGCACCCTAACGTCCGTCACTATCGCATACTGACACAGTCATGCTCGTTTCGCATGTCTGTGTTTTCAGCATCGGGATTTCAAACTGTTGGTTATTTCCATTGTTGGTCTTTCTGTGTCAGTGTTCTCGTCATTGGAGTTTTGAACTGTCGGTGTTCTCAGGTAGACCTATATATATATATATATATATATATATATATATATATATATATATATATATACACATATATATATATATATATATTTAGAGAGAGAGAGACATAAAAAATTGTTCTGTAGGAAGCGCATTCTTGGTCATCTTTATCTGATTTAAGTATTGGTGAAATTAAAGCATATTTCCAAGATTAACTAATGAATAAACTTTTAATAATAGCATCAGAGCTTCCTTGGACAAAACTTTGTATATCTCAGAAATAATGCCATCCTTCCCAGGTACCTTATTCAATTTTAGTTTATTTTTAAAATTTTAGTTCTGACATTGAAATAGGTTTATCAATTAATTTTATCTGGTCTTTTAATAACTTGTTTTTGGTATATTTTTTTAAGAAAAGCTTTTATTTCACCCTGTGGTTGTAAGTCTGAATTACATACATTAATTGAACTAAAATGAGTTCTAAAAGCCTCTAGTATCTCCTCTAAATCTGTAACTTTCTTTTTAGAACTAGGAATATACACGTCTTTAATTGGATTAGTTTTAATAATCTTCTTCATTCTATTTGCCAGTCTATTTTGACCTTTAGGGTTTCAAGAATAAGAATTAAACTTAATCTTCTCTAAATTAATCATGGTTTTATGATGTACAATTTCCAAATATTTTTTATTTGTTTCATCAAGCTCTTTCCCTAAATCTTTTTTTTACATTTTTGAGTATCTAATTTAAGTTGATCTACTTTCTTCTTTTATGTTATTAGTTTTTTATTCCATTGTTTTTCTTATTTATGTACCATGAGATGATTTTACCATAGAGATATGATTTTAAAGAATCCCAGACAAAAATCTTAGATATATCTTCAGTTAGATTTATACCTATAGAATCTTGAGTTTCTTTGTTCAAAAGATACTTAAATTCTACTAAATTTGTTATATATGATGAGGTTCTGGTGATGGACATACTATTTTTAGCATTAGTCATTACTTCAAAAGTAATAGCGTTATGATCTGAAAGTGGACATGAAATAACTTTGCCTTTAACACATTTTGTTATTAAATCACTTGAAGTATATAGTTTAGCTATCCTAGACTGTGTATTATGTCTGTATGAAAAATGTGCATAAAAAGTGAATCACTTTCAGAGAATTTGCTAATATTCTTTATGTTAAACAACTCTATAAAATCAATTAAAGCTTTAGATGATGCTGTTTTCTTATGTTTATTTGTTGAATTGGTATCATTATCTTCTAAAATACAATTGAAATCACCAGCTAAAATAATGCTTCCTTTCGAATACTGGATAATCTCTTCAAACTGCTGTTTGACTGCTTTAACACCTAACCCAGGAATCCATTAAACAGTAAAGTGTATAGTCTCCCTTTTATTTCCATAGTTACCGAACAACGCATTCCTGTATTGTCATTATATGTGTTTATAATTTTGGGAATTGGAACTGCATTTTTCCATATAGTTTCATAGGTTCATAGGTGTGTAGTAGGCTAATGGCTCTGGAGCCTTTACAGGCCTAGCCCATAGGATTACCCTGGCATCATGCCACCTGACCTTAGTTCCCAGTTCTTCTGTCGAGTAGAGCCACTGAAGTGATCCACAGGGTGAATTTTCAATTGCTACATCCCATTTTATTTTTGCTTATGATGTGAACTAGCAAGTAATGTATAATAATTTGTATTGAGTCTGTCAATGTCTTCTCACAAAAGATGTATTTTCTGTAAAAATATAAGTTGAGTATTCACCATTTTTAGGTATTGGAATAAGCTACCTCTCTTACAACCATTATTTAAACCATTTACATTGATATAAATATACTTCATAGTTTATGTATCTATAGACATATGCCTAGTCATGCATCAACAATAAAAAAAAATAGAAAATAAAAGGAAAAAGAGACATATCTGTCCTTACTTAACTTATTCATGACTGTGTGATCTTATATAAATATCATTTGCATGTATAATGTTATTAATGATAGACAAAAAACACACCCGCTAACTTCCTAATAGAAAATGTAACTCTCAGCATTTGAGTATTAAACTGACATAAAAGGTAGTTGGATAATATATATTTGACTAATGATTTTTTATACTGAATTATTTAACAAATATAAAAGAAAAGCACACACAATAAAGAAATGAGATTATTATAACCAACTCATTCAATTTGCATTGTATTCTGTAAACCCCCCCCCTCAGAAGATTGTAATAAATATAAAACCTGAAGTATTAACACCTTTATCAAGATATAAAACGATCTATTGTTGCTTCTAAAGAGCAAATAGATTTCATGTACTTACATCCCCACCTATTATTATTATTGATATTATAACCTAACGTTAACCCTTATAACAATACTAAGTAGAATAGCTATAACATTTCAGAATCAAAAACAGTCATTGATAATTAATAAAACTGGAAAATATCAATTATATTATGAACAATAAATATGATTAAAGTCAAATGACTATTGTTGAAAATACATATTTCATCAAAAACCTAACTTGATATAATTTCTGTAGATTCATCATATCTGACCAAAGATATAATATCTATATGTTCAAGCATTAACATATATCATACTTCAGCGTTTGTTTAATTCATTTTCTAACATTTAGTAATACCGCTTGACGATTCCTCAGTTATATAGTATTACTTCTATTTGATTCTTTAGTTTAGCTATAAATATCAGATATGATATTCATGAGGTTAATTTTTAGATGTAAAATATAAAAATCATTCTGAAACATCCATCTATAATGTACATAAACTAATATTACAATTATAAAAATATCTGTGGCTATATTTTACTAGTTATTAACTAAATTTGGAACAAAAATGTATCATATAATAAACTCTTCCCCAAAACCTAGAGTAAGTATATTGTCAATAGTAGAAAGCATAAAACACAATTAAAACATTCACTTACTTACACATATTTCACCTGTACAGAGAATATGAAGTACACCTAATGCTGAATGATGAGCTTTCAGGTCCATTTTACTGACAAGAATCAAGTCAAATATAAAAACAATTTTCCTAATATGTTATTCTTTATAGGCGTCTACCCTTCTGAAGCACATATGTAGAATTGTTTAACTTATATACCGAATATTGCAGACTAACCAAAACGTACAACTCTTATTAAGATAGACTCAAACAGTAGACCAGGACAACATAAATGATCAGAGTTGCTATTACATCTACCCTATTTATAGATAATTTATCTGCACTGCAATCTTTTAATAATAAAACATGTAAAAGTTTATGATATATGAGTGATTCATTTAAATACCCAGCATATTTGTGCATTCTTTCTTTACAATCCTTTGTATTATATAGTTCTTACAGAATTGCCAAAGTGTATACAAGTTCACAATTATAAAAAGCATTTTTCCTGAGCTTAAATTATTTGGTCATTTGGCTCATAATCACAGTACCTACTACTGGTAAACCATCTCTTTTTTCATACAAATCATATTATGTGCAATTACTTTTGTAGTGTATTTTTATTTAAGTAATAAATGGCAGTGAATGCTTACAAGTAATTTAAAATCCTACCTTCTTTCTTTAAATATATTTCACTGTTGTTTAAGAACAGCTTCAGAATGCTAAAAACATTCAAATAATACCAATGTGCTAGTTACTAATTCAACATTTATTGTTTCCCATTTAGACATCTTTTAGAAATAAATGATACAACATTCACTATCCTTGTTTGCCTTTACCTTCTTGCATTGATCTACCTTTACCCAGTTACATCACTACTTCTACTACAGCCACTTTAAGGAACTGTTCGCAAAGCTGTTCTGCTTTGTGATTAATTAATGGAGTATTTAAATGTCTAAAGACCTTGGTGGGAAGACAGAATTACAAGAGAAAGGAAGAAAATTGTGAATCAGGCCATATTCACTCGCAACTCAGTGCCGTAAGTGCAAACTGTCAAGAAACATGAAACCCAAGGCACGTGAAACAAAATAAATCCTAGTAACTACTCTAATATGTACAACACCAAAATGGAGCACTACACCATTTCAGCACACATTTTCTGAGCTAACACATCCACAAGTAATGCCCCTCTCTCCTCTTTCCTCTACAGAAATGAAAAAAGTGTAATGTTTAATTAAATAACTTTATATTAAGACAGGAACATTCCAAAACAAACCTGCACTCCCAGAAGGATACATCTCAACCAAGAATTTGAACATAAGATCTGCTCAAATCACAAAGCGCAAAATGGTCCACCAAGCACATCACACTAGTGCATCATCCCAAAAAGCCAATACAAAGGAAAGATAATACTTATATAACATATAATTAAATAAATATGTACACATACAGCTATACATATCCATACCAACACACACACACACACACACACACACACACACACACACACACACACACACACACACACACACACACACACACACACACACACACACACACACACACACACACACACACACACACACTCACTTATAACTATATCAATTATTCTACATTAAACTTATAAAATATATTTACAATTAGATGAATTTGCAAATAGTTATACTAACAGTAGTATAATGTTAAGGACATAAGACCTATATACAATATAGATGCTATACTGAATTCCTAACATTGTATATATTACGTACTACTGAACTTATATATGAGGAAAAGGTGAGTGTGGAAAAGAAAACAGAAAAAAGAGAAAAAGTACAGCAATGAAAGCAAGAGAGAATGAGAGCAGTCTTCAAAAAAAACTACAAATGTATTGGAATATAATAAAATGTAAAAAGGAACACAATAAGATATAATTAAAAACTATTAAAGAATTTCATTACTTTGGTAAAATATTAAAACACATAATTTTGCCTTTTATTTGGGATCTGTTGAACTTTCCCTTTTTTGTTTTCCTTTATTCTTCTATCCTTCCCCCTCCCTTCTTCCTTTATAAGTTAAAATAACAAAAGCAACTTAGTAAAGAATTTGAAGTTATTCCAAGACAGATTAAATATAGGAATAATATTTCTTGAGTTCAGCTGAAAGAGAAAAATAATGAAACAATAATGAAATTAATATATTTATTTGTCCATCAGTTTCTTCTTCTTCTCAATTGTCTTCCAATTATTTTTTCCAGCATGTCTCTTCAGGGAAGTAATGTTCCCGTCCATCTCATCTGTTTGATCCAAAATTTTATGAGTCTTTAAGAATGATATAGCCATTTCTGGAGAATCAAATATTTTAATTCCATGTGGAAAAAATACCTTTAGGCTTGCTGAAAGCAATAGATGAACTTTGATTTGGTTCTTTTTCAATTCTTTTATTATGGGAAGGAATGCTTTCCTTGTTGATATTACTAAGGTAGAATAATCATTATCAAACCTTATGATGTGCTCATTAAACTTTAATGGAGAATTAGACCAAACAGTTTTTAAGATCAGTTCCTTGCCTTGCCAAGGAAAAATCTTACAATTATGGATCTTGGGTGAGATTTTTGTTGAAGAAGGAGCCACCAGTCACTCATGGGCTCTTTTGATACCAAAATATAGTGCCTCTGGTAGATGTAAAGTCTTAGGTAGCTAGGAATTAAGAAAATTAATGATGTTGTCACATTCAGTTTTCTCTGGTAATCCATAAATATGAATATTGTTCTTCTGGAGTAATTTTCAAGATCATCTGCTTTGTTTAACAATAAGGTATTTTGTTTTAACAGAAATTCAATATTACGTTCATCTTCTACTACCCTTCCCTCAATAGCATTTAAAACATCTTCCATGCCCGATATTTGAGCTTTCTGTAGTTTCAAAATTTCGTGCAATTAATTGAATTGTTCATTTCATTTTTCTTTTAAAGTTGTTCAGTTTATTGTCCATCTTACCCATTTTTAATGATAGTTCCTGAATATTTGTGAGAACTGACTGCATCTCCTTCTTTACTGACATATCCTGTGAGTTGGTTTTGGAATGACTCATCTCGAAGCAATGAACAAATACCTTTTGAATAAATAATGACAGGAATAAAACTAAATTTTGATATAAAAAAATAAAGCTGTCCTAAATCTTAACAGGAAGATATTTCCACAAAAATAAGGAAATTAGGATGACTTATATTTTATAATTCCTGTCAGAAATATAATTCAAATTGATGAGAAGTGAAACAGTGCTGTTAGCTTGTCACCATCTTGGCCAAACACCCTCAAAAGACTTTTCTGATGTTTGATTTGTTCTTAAGTAACCTCTCACAGTTTCAACAATGGTGTCCTCATATATTTAATTTGTTCTTTAGTTATTTCTAGTATTTTTATTTAGGGTTACTTTTCTGACATACTTGAGCCTATGCAA
Organism: Protopterus annectens; assembly: GCF_019279795.1. Taxonomy (NCBI): domain Eukaryota; kingdom Metazoa; phylum Chordata; order Ceratodontiformes; family Protopteridae; genus Protopterus; species Protopterus annectens. The sequence continues at coordinate 782,205,472 of NC_056735.1, forward strand.
GTAGTCTTTTCCATTCCATATTAAAATAATTTTCTACTTGTAAACAATTCCATATCAACTATTTCACAATATGGTTACTGATTTACCATTCAACATGTGTTCATTTCCTATTTTCTTCACAGTTATTTCCCCATACTATTACACTAAGATCAAAGTAAACCATGCTGTGTCATTTTTTACAAATATGTGTGTGGTACTATGTCAGATATTTGCCAAAATGTAAGTAATCTAATGAAGCTCCATTATGGATTAAAAGTGGGTACCCAATTATCCTGTTGTGTTGATGTATTAATAATGGAGCATTTTTTATGGATTTAGCTGTTTGCTATGTTTCTATTTTATTGTATCTCGTTGGGTAAGCAGTTAGCTTACGGTTATCTTACTCCAGGAGTGACATTTTTCCTTTGAAACGTTTTAGCAAGCCATACTCACAGTACATTTTTGGTAAGCTATCTAGATTGTCTAATCTATAAATTCTGCTAAGCTTGAATGGCATAATTTTCCTGCAGTGAATTCATTGAGGCAATCCATTAACTCAGAGCCAACTCATTGTGAACAGCAGTTCATCAGAACTGTACATGGGCAGGAGGAGGTTGCATCTCTCTTCAAGGAACTATGCAGTCTTCTACTTTGTGGCCTTAATCTCAATTATCTGTATTTTGATGAGTTTGCACTTAACAAAATGGACCACAAGCAAATTAATTCTTCTTAATAACAGTCTAGTCTTTGTCTCTTATAATGTTGGTGGATTTTTGCAAAAAATCCCTGTCAAATTTAACTGGAAACTACTTCATCAAATGAAAATGAACAGCTCTATGCACCCCCACTCTGATACATCCCTGTGGAAAGACCTGCAGCTAATGACTTCCACTCTACAAGAACTGTCGTTGAAAATGGATGGCTTTTAAGAAAATCTAGAAAAGAGAGTTGTCTTAAACTGATGTTTTGAAAGAACTTCTTCAGCAACATCAAATTAAAATATCAGACTTTGAAACTTTCTTAAATTATATTGATGGAAGACTTTAAGAAGAAGAATCACAAACTGACTTCCTTTTTAAACAAAATGCCTAGTCCTTAACAAAACTGACTTAGAAAACCAGGAAAGAAGATGCAATATTAGAATTTTTGGTCTCCCTGAGGTGAGGATATTATTTCCTTTCTAAATTCCTGTTCAGGAGACTTTGGGCTTACAAGAGGGTTTCTCCTATGGTACAGAAAGAGCTCATAGAACTATAGGGAAACCAACAGCAATAACATCATCATCTCCATCAAGATCCAAAAACTTGTTCTCAAAACTGCCTAGAGGAAAGTCCCTCTGAAGTTTAATCAAAATCAAAGCAGATTTGATAATGACTACTCTTCCAAAGTAATGGAAATGAGGAAGAAATGCTGACCTCTTTTAAACTGTTAAAACAAAATAATATCAAAGCTTAAATAATTTACCCAGCTAGAATTAAAATCCACTCATCCAATGAAGTAAGAACTTTTAATAACCCATAGGAAATATATTCTTTCATCAAAAACAATAACATAATCTCCATTCCAGAAGACATGAACTGTTCATCACCTTCATTGAAAAGGTCTTTGGATAAAAACTCTTGGAATAAGTTAAAAAAGAAGAGACAAAAGAGTGAACCTTTTGCTATTAATAATGCCAAACTTCTCAAAGCATCTGCTTCCAAATTACCTTGTTTTTGCTATGTAATAATGGTTTGTTTCCATTTATTTCACTTATTTCCTCATTTTATCATTTCCCAAAGAAGGGCAATTATTTCTTTTTTGTTTATTTGTATCCAGACATTACAGCTTGAATGGTTAACTAACTTTATCAAACTCCATAGGCAGATATTTCTCATCTCACTTTCCACAGGTAATTTTTATTTATTTTCTATGTGATTGAATAGCTTAGTGAACTTAACTTTGGTTAGTAGTATTGCTTTTCTATAAATACATTCCGTTTTCCATAATTTAGTATGCCCTGATACAGTTATGCTTTTTAAAGTCTTTTTTCTGATGATTAGTTTGTATTCTTTATTCTACAATCAATTTATAATTTTGTTTTTGTGTCTTGCCTTCTCATTTCTTTGAAAGATGGCTTTTACTTTGATGGGAAAGTGTTATTTGTAATGATTTTAGGTGTCACCATAAACTGTCAGTTAAAAGGTTTTGAGATATTTCTTTGGTCTATTTTGTTAATTCCCCTTATAGTTTCAGTTGACATATCCTTTTTTTGGAAACTTGCTTTTGAGCCTGAGGTGAAGCTTTTACTCACCTCAAGACACCCCATGAGCTGTTGTAATGCTTAGTCTCTCTGTTTGCAACTGCAGAGTTTGTTATTCAACCCTATGTTGCTGTGTTTATCAGGAAGCTGTGGGATCTATTTTTCTGATGAGCTTCCTGTGTTAGATAGTCCAATTGAAGTTATTCTCCCTTTATAGCTTCACAGACAAACTAGTGTAGTTTTCCAAGTGATTTACCTATATGTGCCAATGCATCTTCTCTGTATGCTATTATTTTGGTGGTATGGTTGTCTTCCGTTTCCAGAAATGAAGGTAGTGCTATTTCGTTAATCCCACTACTTTGTCTGTTGTTTATTGTGTGATTAATTGGTTGTCCAGCCCAGCATGTTGTAGATGCTCATGTACATTTGCAAGTAATCTGTCTATCATGTTCATTATATTATTTACCGATCTCATGATAGTCATAATGTTATTAATAGCAGCTCATTATTTTAAGCTTGACAAGGTTAGTTACAAGCATGAACACTTTACAATGAAGTGTACTTCAGAGATGCATATAGCCTATATGTTGAGACATCAATGTCAATATATAGGAAGTTATAAGTTCCCCATTCATAGATATTTGGTCACAAAAATGATTTCTTATCTATATAGTATATGTGAAAGACTGTCTCTTGCTTTGAATCTATTTGGAGCTGTTCTTTCAGATGGCATAATGGTTAAGGTGTTTACCTTACAAACACAGGGTGCAGGGTTTGATTCTCACATGGGGTAATTGGCTAGGCTTAAAATGGCCCACAAGGGCACTTAGCCTAGTACTAATCTATAACCTAACCTATAACCGTAGGACTCCTGAGTTAATTGCGTCACCTTTTGCTTTAATTGTTTCTTATTTCACAGACTATGGTGCTATTACTATGTGTCTAATGTTATCATATAACAGCTGATTAAGTTGTGTTTCCCAATATATGCTAGCTAATTGGTTGTATGCATTACTTACCATTGTAGTAAGTAAAGTATATGTGGTTTTGTCTCTAATGGATACAAAGGCCTTTCAGCTTTATTTGGGAAATGGAGTTTATATTTTGGATAGTTTGTCTTGGGTATGTATTTTGATTGCTCATGTCCTACCTAGAAGCGATTAGGAGGATGGTCTTGTCTCTCATTTAGCCTAAAAGGGGGAAAGTAATATTATGAAAGAAACCTATTTCATTTTCAAGTGATTTTATGAATTATTGATATGCATCCTATTCTTATAAAGCTCCATATGGAGAACAAGGTCATTTGTATATTGAAATGGCATAGCTTTATTATACTTGTAAATTGACATTTTTAAAACATGTGTTACAAACCTGGTGTTATGGAGTCTGGTGGGAAACTAAATAACTTATATTATTAACAGCTTCTTATTGTCTAGGGAGCTATTTGTTTTTTCAGCAAATTTATTCACTTTTTCCAGACTTGGTTTGATGAATAAACATGTTGCTTTTTGGATGCATGTTTAGTTAAATTTTTCTTTCTCTCACTTGCGGAGGGGTAATGGACACATTTTTTTCTATTATATATGCAATTGTTTGCCCCTGTGATAAGCCTGTGTTAAGTACTCTCTCTATTTGAGCAAGATAATTTCATGTTGGCATAAGGATACAGCATCTTTTAAAGGTGAATCCTAGCAAAGCATTGTAGTCTATGTGTAGCTTTAGACATTTAAATACATTAGTAGTTTTTCTTTAATGACATAGTGAGAATTGTTTACTCTCTTATTATCAAGTTGTTTACCTGAGGTTCTCTGACTCAAGTGTTACTGTAGATTCTCTTCCAACAATGTTATTTCAGTTCTCATTCTGCAATATTTGTACACTGAATTATTTTAACAGAGTGTGGAGGGTGAAGCAGAAAAGAAGAAGGAGTGGAAGATGAAGGGGAAATGGAAAAACGGAGAGAGAAAAGTAAGGGGGAGAAAGGAAAAAGAAAAAGAGGGAAGAGGAAAGGAAAAAACATCTTCTCAAAAATATGTTTGCTATTGAGTAATATGTAGTCCTGGGTCTCTATAACCTGTGACTTTTATTCAAGATTGTTTTAAGAACCCCATACAAATATTTTAGTATGCTATTCCCCTTGTCCCTTTTTTCTCTGTTGTATTAACTTGGGCATGCTCATAGTGTGATCAATGAACAAAGAACATATTGTTCTTATACAGATAACGCCTTTAGAGAAGCTTGTTATATCTAACATATTTTAATGTAATTCTAAACAACAATCAAACTACTCATCCACTATTCTTAACCATTTGTTCTAGAATAATCTTAAAGGAGACTTTCAGTCCTATCACACTTGACTAGGGTAAGATTTTCTTTAATCCTGTCATATTAATTTGAATATTTGACACTCTCTTATTTGTCATGATTAACCGGTTCTTTTAAATCTATTTAATTTACCTAAACTTTGTCTCCTATATGCATGTAGAGCTCATTTTGGCATAGTTTTGTTAGTTATGAAAGGTATTCTAATAGATCATTATTTGTCTATTAGACTAGGAATTTTGATAATTCCATATTTGATACTAAGATTTTATATTCTTATTGTTAATATATTTTATTCATAAATTTTTCAGGTTATTTTTATTAGGTCTGAATCAGTTTTTTTTTTAATTTCCTAAGTATAAATAGCACTTCTTTATTTGCACCATCTAATTTGTTTAGGCATTTACACATTACTATGTTTAGGAGGGAGTCATTGGGATTCAGTAATAATTATTAATAGCAACTTTATAAACCAATTTATATTCATCTATGGAATTAACTTTACTATCTTTAAATACTAATGGTTTAAATTATCCAAGGAAAAGATCACACATGTTAAGATATCTGAACATTAATAAACCACAAGTAGTTTTCCTTCAAGAAACCCACTTCAAAACATCTGAAAGAGACATTTATAATCCTAGCAATTACATAACATTTGCTCACTCCACTTACAAAACTAAGACTGGGGGGTAATAATCCTTTGGAAGAAAAATATTATTAACCCCCCAAATTATCTAGAAATAAGAAGACCGAGAGGGACTCCTCTGTCTTGTTATCTTAAAATTCAGTAACAAGACATGGACACTTGTCAACCTCTACTGGTTTCTTGGCATGGGGGTAAAGATTGCCAAAAACATCTAGATGTCATTACAAGAACTTATAAGGGTAACTTAATATTAAGTGGTGATTTTCATTGAATTTTAGATAATTCTGATACTACTAATAAGAGATCACCTAGACTCACTTCCACTGCAAAACTCTATAACAAATGAATTGAGTCACTTAACTTACTTGATACATTCTATACAAGGGATATTAATTCATTAAAGTTTTCACATCAAGATTATAGATTCTGTACCCAAACAAGAATAGATAGAATATTAGTTTCTCATGACCTATTTTTGAAAGTTTCACAGTTTACCATATACCCTTGCCCTATACCTGATCATAATTCCCTTATACTCAAGTTTCAAGCTGACTATAAAAGACTAACATCCATAACTAGAATTCCAGCTTATATAACAAAAATGAGTGACTTCATACCCTGGCTTACCATGGAATTTCATTTTTTTCATAAAACAAATTATGCACCAGATGTTAATTTAGTCATGATTTGGGACACTTTAAATGCTTATATTGATGGTAAAATTTTCTCATGGTTCAAAAATAAACTTAAAGAATGAGATTTGGAATTACAAAATATCCATTCTCAACTTCTATTAGCAAAATCCATTGTTTCCAAGAAAACCTCTGATTACAAAAAGAGAATAGAAGAGCTAAACAAGAAATATATTGATATTTTATCTCATAAGGTAAATGCATTGAACAATTAAAAATGAACTCTTATGCTGTATCACCCAAACATATGCATAACTTGTCAAAGAGGGTTAAAATGCATTTAAAATCTAATAATATTGTCACATTATTACACGAAGGCACAAAAAAGGAAGTATCTGACATTGAAGAAATTCTTGATTCTTTTAAATATTATTATAAAAACCACAGTGCACCTATTAATTTAGAAGAGAATCTTTCAAATTTAGACATATCTTTTCTTAATATTAAGAAAATCCCAGAAAAATAAAAACATAGATGTTCAATCACAAATTTCATATAAAAAAGTTTAACAAAATTAAAAATTTTAAACTTAATAAAGCACCAGAAAAGGACGGTATAATTATACAAATATATACACTTTTTCCTTCATCCATCACTTCTTTTTTCACAAACCTTTAATTAAAATTCATTCACAAGGTAACATTCCTCCTTCTTGGAGTTAATTGTTAATTCCCCCCCCATTCCGAAAGACATAAATGATCCTCAATATTGTAGCTCTTACAGACCTATTTCTCTTCTAAACAATGATTACAAGATTTTTATGTCCATGTTTGTTGGCAGAATAAAAGTCCCATTGTCCCATATAATTAAAAAAGATCAATTGGGATTTATATATAATAGACATGCTCATGATAATATTAGAATAATATCAACTCTTATTCAATATTTGAATAGAGATAATGAAGAAGCTTTGATAATTGGCATTGATATTGAAAAGGCTTCTGAATCTTTAAACTGGAATTTTTATTTAAAGTTTTAAACCTTTTTGATTTTACTTCTTCCTTCATTTCTCTCTCTCTCTCTGTATATATATATATATATATATATATATATATATATATATATATATATATATATCTATATAAAACAGAATTTAACTTGTGTTAAACTAAGTCCTTTTACCTCAGAATCTATCCCCTTACTAACGGCATCAACAGGGTTGCCCCTTGTCTCCTATTCTGTTTTCCCTTGCCATGAAATAATCCAAAGATCGATGGTATTGATATAATATATATATATATATATATATATATATATATATATATATATATATATATATTCACTTCATAACCTCGAATTACTGAAATGTTGAATTTTAGTATCTCAAGACTATAAAACTGAATCCACAAACCACCGACACAAAAAAAACGCGAAAGTCAAACACCAAAAAACCGCACACAGAATACTACACATACACCACAACACCCACATCACAACAAAAACAAACAAAACTACATACATACACAACTCATACCCCACACCCCCTACTTATATATACTAACTCCGAGATTGCACAAACACAAAACAGAAGCCGACTCACACACACACATTCTCCGACCCCTCACACACACATCAAATACATCAGCACACACCAATCCATGCTGGTGAGTGTGTAATAACAATACTATTGCTAATGACATGTGCATGTCATATGGAGGTGTAGTGTGTGCACATGTAACACACCTACACATAATGCATGCTGTGCATGTTTGCTGTGAGACTATGCATATCCCATTATTTTCAGTAGCTGCCTCACTCACATGCAATACACAGAGCATGACACACATGTGTGGCAACACAGTACTGGACATTGTATAGGCACACCAGATAAACATGTACACAACACACACACATGTTTGGCATACACACTACACCTTAGCCTGCTACACATGTCCAATTATGACATCTGCTGTATGGCCAGCCTTCAGCATCCCACTTATCTACGCAGCACACATACTATACCTGAGGGGTAGAGGCCTATCATGTCTTTGTGCAACAGTCTGGAACAAATAATACATTCATGTTAGGCAATGCTCACTATTGGCCACCTTACACACCCATGTAACAAGTGGCTGTGTAATTGTGGATGTAGTCATGTTACTGCACTTCAGGTACAGCATGCTAGCTGCCTGTCTGGCACACATTATTATTGTTGACTGACCACAAGAAGGATGTTGATCGTGACTCACGTTACTACACCAGATCCAGTTCCACTGACCACAAAAGTACACATAGCTGTTATTGTGTAGCACCGTCATGTGTTTTTTGTGTGTGTGTGTGTGTGTGTGTGTGTGTGTGTGTGTGTGTGTGTGTGTGTGTGTGTGTGTGCGCAAATCTATGCACCCACAGCTTGTAACACTTGCACAACATTGTTATGTCCTTGTACACATTGTGTCCCAGGGTGGAGACAATCACTGAACAACTACACACAAGCATCAAGTACACGTATACTGTTATGAACAAGGGCTGTCTACACTTGCACTGCATGTTCCTGTGCAACACATAACCTGCATGCTGACACGTATGCAGTGATGTTTTTCCTTGTGAAATGGTCACCCACCCTAAAACAGTATTGTGTATGTGTTGGATTGCAGGTGTGTCTGTGTTTGTATCTGCTGTACTGAGGAGTGTGCCTGTGTGCTTGTGTGCCTGTGTGCTTGTGTGCCTGTGTGCATGTGTGCCTGTGTGCCTGTGTGCATGTGCGCCTGTGTGCATGTGTGCATGCCTGTGTGCTTGTGTGCCTGTGTGCATGTGTGCATGTGCGCCTGTGTGCATGTGTGCATGTGTGAATGTGTGGATGTGTGCCTGTGTGCATGTGTGCCTGTGTGCATGTGTGCCTGTGTGCATGTGTGCATGTGCGCCTGTGTGCATGTGTGCCTGTGTGCATGTGTGCATCTGCGCATGTGTGCATGTGTGCATGTGTGCCTGTGTGCATGTGCACCTGTGTGCATGTGTGCATGTGCGCCTGTGTGCATGTGTGCATGTGTGCATGTGCGACTGTGTGCATGTGCACCGGTGTGCATGTGTGCCTGTGTGCTAATATCGTGTACGCATTTGTAAACTGTGTTTCCTATCTTCCTCTCACAGGTTCTGATGTTGCTATGGTGGAGTGCAGCAGGGAACCTGAAGCCACTGCTGGGGATAGTGCTAATGATGATACATGTGTAAAGGCACAGGGAGGTGTGATAGGGTCTGTGGTTGGTCATCCAATTGACAGTACACAGCAGTCAATCCCATCAATGCGCACAGTCATCTTGCCGATACATCCATTGTCACCAATGTCCTTAGCTAAGAGACAGCATACAGTGGGCATTGACCAGGGTAGTGTGGTATCACTGGTACATGCATCCCCTCACAGCAGCCATGGCCAGATTCCTGACATGGTACCACAAAGGCAGATGTCCAGGGGTTCTTGTGGGAGCATCCATGGTCGTACTGCCCCTGTCAGACATGCCCACAGAGGTCTATCAACCTCAGCTATGTTCCGGGCTGTAATGCAGGCACAGGCACATATGGAACGGTACACCAGACAGGGTCTGAGGGAGCTTAGAGCATATCGCACCTCTATGAATGACACTATGCGTGACGTTGCGTCTGCCATCCGTAACATCAGCGAGGTCATTGATAGACATTGGGGGGACACATTAGATCTGTTCCACAACTACATGTCCAGGAGCCAGGACAGTGCAGGACAGTTGAGGTGTTGATGTAGACATCTGCCAGCAATATTATCAGCTGCCAGTCATCACGGACGACAACAAACCCGCAGCCACTCCCATAGTGCCAGTACCAGCCCCAGCATTGCTGGGTCTGTGCTGTCACTACACCATCCTAGAAGACCACGTGCACATGGCTCTGGACAGTCCCAGCAGGGACATGTGTCCAGTCAACAACCCACTGCTTCTGATGACAGTACCCAGTCTGGCTTAGTACCTGATACTGTCTGTAGCACCCCTGCCAGGCACAGGTACCGTGTCCGTGGCCAGAGACAGTGACCTGTATGACCTGGCAGGTACAGTCTGTGGCTGTCCACAAACACCCGTATATGGCAGCCACATGGTGGAACTGTGTGCATGCATACACACACACATATTGCTAACACCTAGGGCTAACACACACACACACACATATCGCAGCAACATTGCCCCATCTTGCACTGTTGTCCTTCACTAACACACACACACACACACACACACACACAGACATGTCGATTGGATGTGTCAATGGCAGACTCTGGCAAACCAAGTACACACCCTGTGCATATGATGAAACTGTGCCACCTGCTGCCATCTGTAACATTGATGCTGGAACAGGATAGCATGGTACTGATGCACAGGGTGACTACATAGCACTGTAGTAATATTATCATGTTGTTAACAGTACAGTGTAGTGATATTGTTGTGGGTAGATTCGAGCATGCATGATGCATTAACTATGTTTGTCATTGCAGTTTTGAATACACCAGTGTTAATTCCCAAAGTGTACTGTCTGCACATGTGCAACATAGCTGTTGTGTGTACCTGTGCCTGCATGTGTTGGGGTGTGGACAGTGCATGTGTGATGTTTGCCTCACTGATCTGCAGGTGTACATTTGTGAACATGGTCAGCATGGAACATGACATGGTTTGACAGTATGCTGTGGGTGATACGGTTTCCACATGTCAATGGTCTGCATTCTGGTAGTATACACAGCTAACATAGCCTGACATTCAGTGGTCATTACATGGTGTCTCCTCAACTGATACACAGACGTAGGAACCTGGTGTCAGTGATATCCCTGCAGTACTACACTATACCAGTAGCCATTGTTACTGAGCCCCTAACATCCCTGGGAACAATACCCTTTGGCATATAGCAGTCTCATGTACATTCCAACATACTATGGATATGTCCATCCATGACTGTAAATAAATACAGTGGCCTACAATGCATTCTACACATGACACACCTAACCACCACAAGGGTATCATACGGACAGATACCTGTTGTCCAAGCCATGGCATATTGCTGTAACGCTACTGTGGCATTGTCATCGGCATGTAGTTAACATGGTATTCCAACAGTACCATGCAGGTGGTAGCACCCATCATGTAGAATGGGTAATGGTGTGTACATGTGGACAGGTGTTATCTTGTCTATTCTGTGATATTCACATTTCCAAAGGTATTCTGCAGTCCCTCTGTGTATCACCTAAGCAAGAAGGTGTCTGTATGCATATCGGCAACAGTTGCCATACACCTACACTGGATGGCCATCACTCACAGACTTTGCTGTGTTTTAACATGTCTGACATATACTGCAGACATGAACTGTCACCCACATTAATCTATCAAAGCTTTCATGGGTGTGTGTCACATAATTGGCCTAGGACACAGATCACTGCAGTAGCTTGCATTGTCACCAACATACATGTATGGCCTAAGGTCTGGTAAGCTGCGGCACCTGGCGGCAAAGGTAACAACTGTATTCATATGGGGCAGGCTTCACACATAGGAACTATTATAGGTCACAGGTACATATCTGTATGTGGCAAACACATACCTGATGTGTGCATAGCGATTACTGTTATAATAATATGTCATACAATAATGAAAGCAAAACACACAACACATTCACAAACTGTGTGGCAAACGCACACATGGCATTTGTAGGATTCAAACCCCTACCTAACTAGGTTATGGCACTTGAGAGAGATGCATTAGCATAGCATGCTATTTGCATTACTGGATGATTTCCCTTCTCCTGCTGTATTTATAGGGTGCTGATATCATCAGTGTTTCCAAAGAAGAATGTACATCTTTTAGTGTGTTATCCCAGTCTTCAAAATGGCCATTCCTTTCACAAAGAATTGCAGACAATGATCAACTTTCCCTGGACATCCATATCCCGTCCCCACACCCAGCCAAGGAAATCACTGTAAAGAATTTCTCAAAAGCAGACTTTGCACTTGTGAAGACTGGGGTGGAATACTTCAGAGGCCCCATGCTGGAGGTTAATGCAGACTAATCTGCAGAATTCTTTACAAACGCATTGCATGAGCAGCTGCAGGTATGCATTGATCATGCTATCCCACATAAAACCATGACTCCTCCAAAACAGGAGACCTGTCTGGTTGACCCCAGCCATATATAAGCTGTACAACAGAAGGAGGAAGCTACTACATAACAGAGCAATATCCCACAGACCCAGATAGATCATAACCTCTCCTTTGCTAATCACATTGACAGAGAGTCATTGCTAAGAACTTTGTATAGCCCTCCTTCTGACATGGGTGTTTGCATGTAGATCATGTGAGGTCATTGTGACCCTCTACTACTCACTCAACAGGACCATGTTTGACTACAATGCCCCTTTTGGGGTGTACCTTACCCAACACCTGTGATAACTACAGTGAACACAACAGTACCTCCCCAAGAGAATCATGGGCTACACACAGATGTCCTATGCAGCTCAGCTAAAGGATGTCCAGCTCTACTCAGTTGCTTAACGCCTACTCAGAGGTAATCTATGCCTGATGTACACAGCCCTTTCAAACCCAGAAGTAAAGGACATGCTCCACCTCATAACATCCAAGACACTTACAGCTACACACTCCAGGGACGTAAACCTCAGCACAAACATAAATAGGACATGTTGCAGGGACAGATTCATTACTCACAGGCTCCCCTCACTCTGGAATTGAATCCCAATTAAAGTTAGACATAGCCCCTCACCAATCCTCTTCCAGCAAAATACAGCCGCATGGATGGGAAATTGCAAATTCACCCCTGGGATCTCCACTGTGTCCCTGCTTGACAGAGGCACAGCAAAGTAGCCTTAAAGGGGCCCTCTGTGACCTACTTTACCAAGGCACAGTAGGCTACTCGACTGGGGAGGCAGATGCCAAATGCACTCTGCCTAGGCTTATGAATTCCCCAGGGCATTCAGCCTAGTATTCACCTCTGCACCTATGTTTATGTTTGGGATGCACAATATTTGTTGCTGTTACTGTTGGCAGGTCTTTATTGCCATAGCTTTCACAGTTTCTGTGAACGTGTGTACCTGCGTAACATGTTTGATCATGACAGGGTTCCGGTATATTAATATATGTGTCTGTTGTCATTTAACTGTGTGCACAGGGTGGATTGCTGGATCGTGGGAGGTTCCTGGCTTAACACATACAACTGCCAGATATGTGTGACTGACTGCTATACTCAGACATGGCCTAAGTGTGTAAACATGCCCAGTGTGACATTTCCATATGTTGTGATCTGAAGTCCACTACATTTGTGGTTGTGTGTGAACATGACCAATATTGACATTAATACTGTGTGTGTTGGAAGTCATGTTGTGTTCTTACTGCCAGACTCCTTTGTGTCAGAACTCAACAGTGATTATGCTATGCTTGCAGGGTTTCCATGGGATAGTTTGCAAAGACTTGGCAACATTCTCTCATACTGGCTGAACACTGCAATACTGTCATGGTGTAGTGGTTCAGTGCTTTCACTATGGTGCACAGTATCATGGGTTTGAGTCCCATCACTGCTGTAAATGCTTATACTGACCATACCAGACTAGTTAAGGGCCAGTTGGGCAACTAAGAGCATGTTGCATTTTGTTCAGCTATGGCCTACTTAAACCAGGCTTGTCCGACATTGCTGTGTATTCAACAACTTGGGTGGACATTGGCAAACATTACTCCACAGTGACCACAGTTGTACTACTTGGTGTGTGTGATTCTGTTCATAGGTTCATACTAGGCTATCTGCCCTAGGGCATTTATAATCCTAGCCAGAGTATGTTTGGCTTTCAACACACATTGTAAGTAGAGTTTGCCATTACATTTTTCATGGTTAGTATACTGTGCCTCTGGATAACAGTGACATAGAAGTGATACCCAGGGTAAACCTACAATCTCCCGTCCACTCATCAGGATTCCTCTTGAAGAGAGTCAATGAGGGACTCTGGCTAACCTGTAGTGGGAGTTTACTCAAGAGTGGGGAGAGCCTCTGGGTTATGGATCTGTCACTCCAGCATGTCCTATTTATTTCAGTCCTGAGGTTCAGGTCTCTTGAGCGCATAGCTTGATGGGATTCTGATTTTCCAAGGTGCAGCATGTCCATTGATTCCAGGTTGGACATGGCTTTATACATCTGGCACAGATCGCCTCTGGGCAGGCAGTATGCCACTGAGTGGAGCTGCAGTTTCTTTAACCGGGCAGTGACTGGCATGTGTTTGAGCCTTTGATCCTCCTGGTAAGGTACTTTTGTGGTCTTTCCAGCTGCTGCAGGTGTCTGAAAAAGTACATCCCACAAGGGGCATTGTACTCAATTATGGGCCTGATGAGGGATGAGTTAAGAGGCACAATGACCTCCACTGATGTAGATGTGATTACCTTCATGATTCGGTGGGCTATATGAAATGTTTCTCTGAACACTTTGGCCACATGGTTGTTGAATGTGAGATTGCTATCGACTTGGTTCCCCAGGTCCCTTATCACTTCTTCCATACTTAATGGGTTACCACATATGTAGTAATTTGTGGGCACTTAGTTTTTGACAAAGGGGAGGACTATACACTGTTTTGTGTTTAGCTTGAGGACATGGCTCTGGCACCAGTTGTCTGTTTCTATGAGGCCCTTTTGTAGGATGCTTGTGTCAGCTGGAGGGTCAATTATGGTGCCCAGTTTGCAGTCATCTACAAACTTGTTCACCAACAGTTCTTCTGTGTTGGCCTGTACCTCTGAGAAATATATACCAAACAAGGGAGGTCCCAGGACTGAGCCTTGTGGGATACCACTTATAGCTGGTTTGTGGTCTGACATGGCTCCAGCATTTCAGACCATGTGGGTTCTGTCCTTGAGCCAGTTTGCAACCCATCTAGTGACATAGGGGTTTCTATTAAAGCTGGTGATCTTATCTATGATGACCAAGTGGGGTACTGTATGGAAGGCTTTTGCAAGGTCCAGGTAGCCTGTCTGGACCACCATCTCCTCGTCAATGGCCTTGGTGACTGTTTCAAATGACTCAACTAGGTTTAAGTGGCAGGATCTGCCCTTAACTAAGGCAAAATGGGTAGGATCCAGTGTCTGTGTGTCCCCAATATGTTTATTTCTGAGGTCCATGATGATCCTTTCCATAGCTTTGCAGACCAACCTAGTCAGGCTTCTGGGGCGATTGTTTGCAGTATCCGTTGAGGCACCACCTTTGTGGAGAGGGTCCACTGTTGCTGTACACTGCTCTTTGGGTACATATCATGTGTTAAGGCTGACATTGAACAGTGGCTTTATGTGTGTGTTCAATTCTTCTTGGGGTTCATGTTGGACACAGTCCAGGACACCGTCTGGTCCCATTGATGCTGTGTATTTTGCTTTGGAGAGGCTGGCTGTAACCCAAGCATCTGCAATGTCAGGGGGCCAACACTCTGCTGGGATAGATATTTGCCCTTTTGGTGGGGAGGGGGGAGGTTTGCACTGAACCTGTCAGCTTGGATGTTGGCAATGTTTGTGGGTTTGTTGTATTGTTTGTCATTTTGGACTAATTCTGAACATACCTGGGGATTCCCACACAGGTTCCTACAGTAAGTAAAGAATGCCTTGTGATTATCCTTGGTGTCCTGTACAATTTTTATCTGACAGACGGCCTTAGACAATTTTATGTGTGGACGTTGTTTTTCAATAATACTGGCCAGAGATGGCTTCCCTTTTTGTGATTTGGATCTATCATATAGTAGCTTCCTCCTTGTATTGTATGGTTTGTTTATGGCTGTGGTCCACCAAACAGGATGCCTGCCTTTGGAGGATTGGGTCTTGGTTTTATTTGGGATTGCATGATCCATGTATTCCTGACGGTGTTCATAGAATGCGTTTATAAAGGGTTATGAGATCTGGGCCGTATTTTCCACAGACACAGGAGCTGTGAAGGATTCCACCTCAGTTTTCAGGTGTGTGACATATGCTTTAGTGAACATTTTTCACTGTGGTTTTCTAGCCATGGGCTGAGGTGGGGATGTGAATATCCAGTGAGATTACTATCTGGTGTGATCGTACCAGTGAGGGATACACTTCTGGTCTTGGGCATAGAGTCCCCATGTTGGTGATGATCAGGTCCAGTATGTTTTCCCATCTTGAGGGAGTGGTAACAAGTTGTTCCATAGCATTTTGGTTTATAAATTCTGGGAACCTTTGGCCTAGGGTGTTGGAGCTAGGGTAATGCTCCAAGTGTATGTTTGGGTAGTTGAAGCCACCCGATATAATGGTGTTTGGGGAGATATTCATATTTTTATGTGTTCTCCAGTCGGCCAAGTGTGGTTCCTGGGTTTAGGAGGGTGGTCTGTAGCAGGCTATGAACTGGAAGGCGGTTTTACCCACTGTTGGTTACACATGGGTAGTCTCTGATGCTTCATGCTGTGCCACCAACCTGGGGGTGTGTGTATCTTTGACAAATATTGATACTCACCCTCCTTTTGTAGTTTGTTCCATGTTTTGCAGCCATAAAGCATGGTATGAGGTGTACCTGTGAATGCTAGGGTGCTCTTGGGAGCCTTGAACCAGGTTTCTGTTACTGCACAGATATCAACATTCTCTATGCTGAGGAGTGTTTGGAGTGCATGCATCTTGCAGTTTAGACTTCTGGCATTGAGTAGCATTACTTATACTTTCTTATCCCTTGTGATACCTATGGAGGTGGATTTGTGTTTTGAGCCTTACCTAGAAAAGGCACTATGGGGGTGACACGAGCCTTTGGCAATATCCAATAGGCCACAGGTGATAGGTGAAATCCATCCCTAGCAAAGCAACATGTCTTGTCAAGCATTTCATCCCAGGCTGACAGGCATTGAATCCCCTTTCACTGACACCAATACTTAAGCAAATTGTTGTAATTGATCATCTTGTCTTCATATTGTGACCTCATGTTTGGTGAGGGTAGGATGCTACTGAAGGTCATCAAGTTTGCATATACAACATGGTGGTAAATGCTGTTTAGCACTACCTTATATTGCTTAACACATGGCAATCATGCCTCAGGTGGTGCTGCAGAGCTGCCTTTGTCAGATGCGCATACTGCACTCCCTATACATGTTTGGCAACAGGTAGTGTCAAGTTAGGCATCCCTAAGAGAGAGGTATAATTTCCAGGGTTCCTACTGAGCCAGTGTATGTGCTATGCATTGCCTCTTTGCCAAGGCCAAGGCATGCTGGGTACACCTCTGTCTGCCTACTGGGGCAGGTGCAGGTTGTTCCTCCTCTGAGTCACGCTCTGCCTGTGATGGCCTTGGCACTGGTGGGGCGCTGTTTGGCCCAGGCCTATGCTGGTCCTGTTGCAGCTGTTTTTGCAGGATCATATTATGTAGCATAGCACATACCATGACAATTTGGGTACATGTAGTTGGTGAGTATTGCAAGGCTCCACCAGATGTGTCCAGGCACCAGAACCATGACTTGAGCAACCCAAACACACGCTCGATTACATTTCGTGTTTGTGCGTGTGCCTCATTATGGCGTTCTTGTTCAGGTGTGTGTGCATTTCTGATGGGTTTCATCAGCCACGGCTCCAGTGCATAGTCAGCATTCCCCACTAAGTGAACATGTGGGATGTCCCCATTGGCAAATGTCTGGTACAGCTGCGTCAGATGCCAGATATGGGAATCATGGTAGCTTCCAGGGCAGCCAGAACACACATTCATTATTACGCCCTGGGTATCACACATGACCTGGCAGTTGATGTAGGGGAATCCCTTGCGGTTAATGTAGGCCCTACCCCGCTCACCAGCTGGTGCTTTGATGCATATATGCGTGCAGTCTATTGCACCCACTACCTCAGGGTATTCTGCTATTTGCTGGAAGAGACACATATTGCTGGCCAATACCTCACGGGAATTGGGGAAATATACATGATCACCGACATGTGCTGACATGGCATCCAGGAACTGGTGCAGTACCCTGGATGCTGATGCCTGTGATATCCCCATCATATCACCAGTTGGTCTCTGAAAGGTACCTGTTGCTTGTATTCTTAGGCCAACACATACCTTGGTTTCCACTGGGATGGGTTCCCCTCTGTTGGTTCTGTGTGTGAGGAGTGGCCTGCACAGCTCCACTCTATAGCACTCCACTATCTCCAGCTCATGTAACCCCTGGTAGGTGACCCTGGGCCTGTACACTCTTCTCCGTCTCCTCACTGTGGGATGTCCGGCAGCATTTGCATTGTCACCACCCTCAGCATGTTGCATATGTCATCTTATAACAGCAATGGCAGCCCCTAGCATTTTTTGTCTGAGTGAAGCTTTTTCAGTTTTCACTTCTAGTAGCATATTCCAGTGTTTCAGTGTCTCTTGTGAGAAACAAACTGCACTGCTGTTTGCAGAGTTTTAAGTGCTGGGCTGGGCTAGGCTAGTGCTCTGCCTGTGTTATTGCCTGATTTGGATTGTTTTCACCTGCTAGCTCTACTAGTATCACCTGGTGGCTTCCTGCTATTTGTTGTGCTTCCTTTTTCCTTTCTGTTTCCTCAGGGGGAGCGACGCGCATACAAGCGCAAACACGCTCACAGCAGCTCACACACGCGCATACATGCTTAGACGGACTAAAACTTGATTATCCGGGCTAAAACGCGTGCACCCCAGCCCAAACATGCTTACAGGTCTTTAAACAGCCTTATACATGCTTACTCTGGCTTACACATGCACTCTCATGCTTTCAAGTGCACACTCTGTTTTACTCAGGTTTACAGGCGTGCACATGCGTGCATTCCCGGTCAGCAAGAAACTTTGGTGTTATCCACAGTATACACCTTCCATTTCTTGGCTTTCCCTGGCCTGCCTGTTGACACACCTCTTTCCATGATGTCTAACTGACACCTAACAGATGCCACTGTCCTCCAATGAGCTGCACTACTTTCATACATACCCCCCTTGTGATGTCATCTATCTCCTACTCTGTTCCTCCCCATATCCTACTCCTACACTCCACTGACTGTGCTCATTTGCTATGCAAAAGTGCGATTCACTATCCTAATACTCATTTACATAGGATTACCTACTAATGCTTGGTTACATGTCTTAGACTGGGCTTCTCCCCTTAGCAACCCCTACTCGGTGGCCATGTTGTCTTCAGGCTGCTATTCCCTTACATTGAAATTTGACAATTTTCATAAATTCTATGTTTGTGGCTTTTATTGCCTTATTTTATGATTTTTATAGCGCACCCTGTTTGTGTGGTGCTGCACTACGTTTAAACATCGGAAATCGCCAAAAAAAAAATTTTATTTTAATTTTGCATCAGGGAAGCTTTCCAATGGCCAAATATTTGGCCATTGGCATGCTTCCTCAACCATATGCAACCTTTATTTTTAGCTGACTTGACTCCATTGTGCTATTTGCAGAACGGTACTCAGTTGTTAACTGAGTACATTTCTGCAGCTAACACGTCTCCTATTCAGACAGGTTTCTGCTTCCTGGATCGCAAATTTACCTCATTTGCATGCCTTTCGGCTGCAAGTAAGGTAATTTGCATATCACAGCCCTCTCCGTGTAGGAGACATGTTAGGAGCTCGCTTAGATGCCACTGCAGGCTGTTTGTGGATCGCTCATCAGACATGATGGCTGCATGGAGTCTTACTCTACTCGTAGACTCCGTGCAAGCCATCGTGAATCCGGCCCCAAGTATAGGCACAGCAATACATAACTATGATTGCATATACAAACTAGTATAGTATGGATAGGAAACAGCAGCACAACATCCAGTATGGGCACATTAGTACATAGCTATGATTACATATACAAACTAGTATAGTATGGATGGGAAACTGCATACTGCTATCATGCTATCATGGTGTATACCTATACGTTGGGAGGTTATAGGAATTCCAGGACTTGCACAGGTAAGCTGAATTTCTTTATGTAAAATATCAGTGTGTGTGTGTGTCTGATAAGTTATAAAATAATCCATACTACTAATTTCTATTAAGATTAAGATACAGGTTTGAAATCTGTAACACTGGAACCAAATGCAATGCAAAACCTTCCATATCCAAGCAAGCTTTACCTATGAGCAGTCACAGGGAAGAACTATAATTACTGGCTCTGAGCAATTCCATTCATCTTGCTTCCAGCCTAGTGCCTTCAGTGTTATCTTATAAAGAGTAAATGAAATATCATCCCAAGCACACATACATCACAAACACACACACACACACAAACACACACACACACACACACACACACACACACACACACACACACACACACACACACACACACACCAATGAGCATACACACACACACACACACACACACACACACACATACACACAAACACAGGCACATGCACACAGACATATACAAATATACATGCATGTGCTGTCACACACAAGTGAGTGCGCACACACACACACACACACACACACACACACACACACACACACATACAAACACATACATGTGCTCTGACACACAAGTGAGCCCACACAAACATGCAAATTTGTATACATGTGTTCTCACACAACATGAGCGCACTCGCACACATGTACATACATGTGCTTTCACACACAAGTGAGCACACACACACACACACACACACACACACACACACACACACACACACACACACACACACACACACACACACACACACACACACACACACACACACACACACATACACACACACATACACACAAACACACACACACAAAGTTATCTATCTTTCTATCTACCTATACATCTATCTATTTATATCAATGTATTTAGTCTGCCTTCCTTTAGGAGTGTTTCCACAGCTTCAGTATGTGTAGTCTTGCTGCTACTTATTGGAAGCACTGAATGGTGTGGCATATTTCTGCTGGTCCAGCTGATGGCTGTCATGCTGCAGGAAGATGTTCTTTTAGGACATATATCTGTAGTCATGGAGGTTGTTATCAACAGTATCAGACATCTAGCAGTGGCTGATATTTTTAGGAGCTGCCTTCTGGCACACGTATGTATGTGATCATGGTACTGAGCTATTGTGACAGACTTCCCACAATTACATTTGCCAGAGTGATGGGAATCCACTACAGACCATGCTATGGAAACCCATCACCATCTGTGTCCTGTATGCCTCCAGGATGTTAAGTAGAAACCAGACATGGGAGTGAGCAGGGAGGCTTGCTCCCCTGCAAAAAGGTTACGTGATGTGATTTGCTGTACTGAACTGCAAAAGGAATGTAGAAAGTGTGAATGTAATCTTTTCTCTACGTGCTCTTTGACATTTTTAACTCATTAGTATGCAGGAAGTGGGTTTGCAAATTCGAGTATTTTAACTTTTTGTTGTGTCATTTGAACATTTGATAATAAACTATATATATATATATATATATATATATATATATATATATACATATACATACATATATATACATATATATATATATATATATATATATATATATATATATATATATATATATATATATATATATACATACATACATACATACAGATGTTTCAAGCTAATATGCCAAAACACTTGCTCCCATAAGAAATGCCCAGGCTGTTCTTAAAAATATCTAAACTAGTACTTGCTTTAATGTAATTTGGTAGTCTGTTCCAAGCATCAGCTACTCTGTCAGAGAACTATTTAGTACACTTCTCATTCCTATAGAATCTTCTACATAGGTTATCCAATGATTCTCTAGTACTTTTTGATAACCCCAAACATTCCCAGAGGTAGTTGTCCCTAAATGCCCTATATACCTGAATAAGATCTCCTCTTAAATATCTGTAAGAGACACTGTACAAGTTCAGATATTTTAGTCTTTCATAATGACTTAGATTTTCACATCCATGGATGCCCTTAGTATATTTCTGCTGTACTCTTTCCGGTTTATTCATGCTTGTTTTTCTATAGGGTTTCCATACTGTTATCGCATACTCAAGTTTGGGTCTAATGTAACTAACAAACAATTACTTCATGATGTTTGATTTCCTAGACTTTATAAATCTTTTTATACAACCTATAGTTCTATAACTATCATTAGCCAATTGGTTGATATGATTAGAAAAACTCATAGCTGAATCTACCCATATACCTAGGTCCTTAAATGAGTCTACAGTTTCAATCACTGTGTGCTGCATTAAATATTCACCTTTCAGTTTATGTCTCCCAAATCTGATATGCTTAGTTTTTGATGTATTTATCAACATATTATTCTCCTGTGCCCAAATGGTCAATTTAGTCAAATTATTTTGCAGACATGCCTTATCTGTAACACCTGTAATCAGTTTACCCAATTTCAGGTCGTCAGCATATAGACTGTAGAACACCTCAGATGAAAAAGTAAGGTCTGAAAGATACAATCTAAACAGGTAAGGGCCTAGTACAGAGCCCTGTGGGACACCTTGACTGTAACCAAGGATTTCACCTGTCCATTTGGTGTGTGATACTTGCTATGTCCTATTTGTAAGCCATGCAGCTATCCACCTACATCAACAGTACATCAATACTTTGTTCTACTAATTTATTGATCAGTGTTTTGTGCATGACCCTGTCAAATGCTGAAGTTAAATCTATATAAATCACATCACGGCACAATTTTTCATTCATAGCTGTTATTATATTGTTATAGAACATCATGTTACAGGTGGTAATAGATCTATTTTCAACATATGCATGGTGATATATGGTTTCAAGTCCCAACTTATCCAGTTCTGACAATAACTTATCCAGTATTACCTTCTCCATTATTTTTCCACAGCATGAAAGTAGACTTAGGGGTCTATATGATTCTGGGTTTGTCCTACTCCCCTTTCCCTTAAAGACAGGTTTAATAAGTGCATGTCTCCAATCTTGAGGAATGTCCCCATATTTATATGACCTAGTGAATAGATGTAATGGCAGTGTAAGTTCTTGCTTAAGTGTTCTCAGGTCATTGTTACTTATTCCGTCTCCTCCCTGCACTTTGTTTGGATCCAGTTTGCACAGTTCTTTTTAAATATAGTCTAATTTGATTCCAGTATCTGGGGTTACCTGGATGTCACTAGGACAACTTACTACCCCTTTTGTGGAGCCAAAATGTTTTGCATAAGATTTTGTAAATATATCTATAATCTGTTGTGTCTGAGAATAAATTTTAGAATCTGCACACAGTTTATCAATTTGTTTATCTTTACTCCTGCCACACCTTATGTATCTATAAAAAGGTTTCCTATTATGCTCAATATCTTTATATAACTTTTCTTCAAATTTTTCTTGATCTTGTCTAACACTATGCTTAATCTGTTTGTCCAGCTCGTTTATTTCAGTTTTCAAAGTTGTAGTTCGACCTCTCTTCCATTTCTTATAATTTTTGTCTCTCATCTTAATCAGGTATCTTGTTCTTATGGAAATATACTCCCCTGATGTTGCGTGCCTAGATCCTGATGTTAAATTTTTTTGACTTTTTGCACTCAAACAATTTCTCTTTAAAACTTTCCACATTCCATCTGCAATTTTTCCACTGAACACCTCACTCCAGTTAATTTTATATAGTAACTGTTTTGCTTCCCTATAATCTGTAATTAACCTTCTGTGCATTGGCTTAGATTTCAGTTTGGCAAAATTATCTAGCAACAAATTAACGTTTATGACCCCATGATCACTGCACATCAATGGTGGTAAAACTTGACTTGAACTTACAGTAATTTCTTTGGGAACACAAACAATATCTGGTATATTCCATCCCCTGGTAGGTTTTTTTTTACAATCTGAAGCATTTTTGTTCCTGAATATACTCTGTGAATAATTTCTTTACTAACTTTGTTGAATCAATATTATTCCAGTCTGTTTCTGGTAAATCGAAGTCCCCAGCTAATATTATTCTTCCCTCCTGTGTTTCATGTAAGAAATGTATGAATTCCTCTAGGTCATCTGCACTTGACTTTGGTGGTCTGTACACTCCAACAATTGTTATATGTTCCAGGGTTGTCTTTATTGTCACAGTTACACAGTCTATAGTATTGGTGTTATCACTGAACACGTAATAATCACAAGTCTCATAGCTATCTTTAATCCCTATCATAATACCTCCACCTGATTTTTTGTTAGAATGTCTGTTACAGTAAAAACATTTATACCCTAATAGAACTGGTTTCCAGTCATTGTTCTTTAACCATGTTTCACAAACTATAACATCATCAATCTTGTGGGAACTTAGCAAATTTTCTAATAAAAAAAAACGTTATTATTAATGCTCCTAGCATTAACAACCATCAGAGATGCATCAAATGTTGCCATCTATGAACTGTTACATTCTTGACCTGGCAAAAATCCTGGCTAGTGTTTGTCAAATATTGCAAAATACCTGCTGCAAAAATTATCTTCCCTGATCTAGACAAATGCACACCATCCTGTCAGAACATGTGTGCCCAAAAGAAGGCTTGGATGCTCTACACATTTCCATTTTTTTAAAACACAGATGCAGATATAAATATATAGATATATATATGTATATTTACATCTATGTCTATATACATATGTCTATATACATATGTGTATGTATATATATATATATATATATATATATATATATATATATATATATATATAAAATCTATACACACACTCAGACATATACACACACATAGACAGAATGTCATTTGCTCATGTGGGTGTATTGGTACCCCCTTCCATTCAATACCTCTGGATTACAATGTACTGAACTGGCTGAACTCCACTCCCTTAGTAAGAGGCTGGGGGCTGTGCACTCTGGTTGTGCTGTGTTGTTAGTATTCAGTCCATGATCAAAACATCTTTCAAAGGTGAATAACAGTTCTTGTACATCTTTCAAGGCTGTTATGACTGGAGCTTACACTGCAACACACACACTGCGAGATAAGTTTCACACAATAGCATCAACAGAGATTTTCCAGCTTTGAAAGCTGTAATACACTTCATGCAGCCAGCCAAATGACAACATTGTGTCACGATTAAATGTTTAACAGCTTTTCACACTGTTGGCAGTGAAATAGCCATAGCCAGGATTTTTTAGTGCTGAACATTATCTTCCAGAATGTGTCTCCCAAAATGTTGCCTTACACCCAGTCCTGTTTATGTTTCTGGAGAGCATACCTGTATGGTACTGAACAAAAAGAAAAAAAAAAAAGTCTGAAAAATGCCCATTTGGTCAATACAATATTTCATCAAGAAATGAATGAACTGATGCACAGTGGATTTTAGCTGCCTGTCTCTGTGCTGCAGACTGGTAAGAAAATGAAAACACGGTCTGTGTTAGAATGTCTGGAAGGAGATTTGTGTATATTCTCAGATTAGCTTGTATTGTATTGTATGCCAGTATATCTAATTGTGAAAATGTAAATGTTTTTTTAAATGTTGAGTATTTCCCTGTTTAACAGAATGTTTAAAGAATCTGTCACTGTTTTGATACATCTCTAAATGCACGTTTGAGAGGGAGATTCTAAAGCACTATGGAGAATCAGCTGACAGTAGGTAATCACATTAGAATGTTCTTGGTTGCTAGGTGATGATTTGAACAGCTGATTGACAGGAAAAATAATTTTTTCAAACATCTGACTGTTATTTTTAAAAAATAAGACAGTTGAGACTGTTACGCTGTGCAGTTAATCAAGTTAATCAAATGCTGAGCAGTTTGTGAAGAGCTGCAGTCAGTAGACATCCATGAAAGGGAACTCACCAAAAACTGTAAGCCTGTCTTTGCCTTGCTGTTAAGTGTTAGATTAGATCAGGGACATTACTTTCTAGTTAGATTAGGAAAGTTTAGTTATTAAGATAGAGTTTTTCTAGAATGATGGACTTCTACAGTTTAATTTTATATTTCTGGTGATTGAATTCTGCTATTTACTGAAAGTTATTTATTTACATTCTTGTAATCACTTTACTTATTATTATTACTTTACATCGTGGCTGGAAATCAGTGTTTGTCTTTAGAGATTAGAGAGTGTTTTTACCTGTTTGATACTCTTCAGGTCCCCTTGAAGGCCTGGCTGCTCTGGTTATAGCTATCATTAATTTTGATATTTAATTTTCATAACTGGACACCCTTTTAGAAGGGTATGAAGACACTCTGATTGGTAACAGCATTACAATATTATTTTGGTGAAGGAACACAGCTAGAAATCTGTGTCAGGCTTTTTCAGAAGTGCTTGGATGTGTGAGATTTAAATTTACTTTAAGTGTCAGTGTATCAGAGGTCTTAAACTGGGACACATTGCTCTGAGGTGTATAATAAGGAGTTACATTTGGGATGGACAGAAGTATACAGTCCAGTCCCAGATTATAGGATATGCTCCTGTTGTGCTCTTAGGGGAAAATTGTGAAATATTCCTCCTATTTAAGTGACAATCTCACATTGGAGTTAGTAGTGAGGATTGAAGCTCCTTAGTTACTGAACCAAGAAAGTAAGGGATGTCACATTAATTGGTGGCAGTCCAGTGAGGTATTGGCTGGATGTCACACAGACAATTAAAGCTGTAGCTGTGGCCCAGATGACCCATGTTTGTACAGAGCTGTGGGTGCTGAAAAAGCAGGGTGGGAGCTATATGCAAGCAGCTAGTGCAGGGTCTACTTTGTTCGGGGGTCAAGTTGTGGTCCACATGTAGATGAACTCTTGAAGCAATAAAGTTATAGCCATTAGCTTGCTATGTAGATATGGCTTACCAAATCTATGATGATAACCCTCATTCACATGGGGGATGGGAACACTCTGACACACAAGAACCTATGAACCTAAGAAGGGCATAGCACTCTCTTATGGTGATTTGTACACAAATCAGCCATAACAGGTGGGGTTACAGCATAATTATAAATGCCCTGATTGGTCTCATTGTCAGATGAAAGGGAAGGCAAAAACACCTCCATGGCTCTCTGTATGACGGTCTCCTCCACTTTGTTCTTGCCTCCACTCTAGAAACTCTACAAATGGTAGGGGACAAATGAGATAATGAACAGAAGATGGAGTCTGACAGTTAACAGCAGGGAGGAAATACTCACCTATAAGAAAAAAGTATTTGAGTTAAAGTATTCAAATTATGAAGCATAAGCCAGTGACATTTTATGTCCTATCAAAAATGCATAGATGACTAAGTAATACAGAGTGTAGTCAGACAATTACAAGTAAAATATCCTAAAAACTATAACAATAGATGATGAAATAACCCATTTCAATAAAAAAGTCCTGAAGATTCTCAATAGCCACCCACTAGTCAAAACAAAGAGAATTTTGTCAAACCCTGCAGCCTGGATAACAAAACACAACAGGTAATTATTACTTCAAAGAGACAAAGAATGGAAGGTACAGTCCAAAAATAAAACCCAGTCTAGCTATGAACAGTTTAGATTCTTAAGACATCTTGCAAAGAAACTAATATCCAACAACAAAAATTCCTATTTCACCAGTCTCCAGATAACACACCAAAACAATCTCAAACTATTTTTGCCTTCCATAAACAAACTAATACACCTTGGCCAAACAACTACTCCCATACCGACCATCAGTAACAACCCAGAGAATATAGCAACCCAGTTCCACTTACACTTAAAAAAATATTCAAACCAACAACCTTAGCAGCAAACAACCTGTCAATAAAGTACATAAAACTATCTTCTGATGCTCTAGTTTTTCCTGCCTCTATACTAATTGAGCAACCCTTTACAGAGAACCATGTCCCAAATATCTGGAAGAAATCTTTCATGAAACCACTCCACAGAGTTGGAAATTCAACTGACCTATCAAACTACAGATCCATAGCCATAATAACACCACTATCAAAACTACTAGAAAAATGTATCTATACTCAGCACCTCACGTATCGTACCCACAGTAATATTCTCTGCATGATCCAATACATTTTCCATCCCAGTCAAAGCACAATTCTTCCAGCTTTACAAATGCTATTAACCAAAATAGAAATAATGGAAATTTAGTATCAGCACTCTTCCTTGCTCTGTCAAAGGCCTTTAACGCAATTCTCCATCAAAAACATTTCACCGAGCTCTCCTCTATAGGTCTAAATCAATTAATTCTCACCTGGTTTCCTAGCTATTTCATAAATGGATAACAATCAGTAAAATGGAAACAAGAATTCACCTCCTTCCTTCTGGTTGCAGTTGGAGTACCACAAGGCTCAATATAGTGCCCATTTCTGTTTAATATATTTGTTAGCAAACTCCATACCACCACTAAACAAGCAAATATAGTTCAGTATGCATACAATGCAGCACTCAACTGCTCTACTCCAAAACTAAAAATTCTCTGAGAACTCTTTCCCAGTCTTGGCTAAGTACTGCAGACTTACTCCTAAATGCAAAAAAAAAACAACCTAATACTCTTTGTATCAATGCAATTTAATACTCAAAAACATAATCTCCATATGTGTCATCTGAGAATACAATTCAGTAATAGAATCCATAATAATAACAAAAGTCAAATTACTTGGAGTACTTGTAGATAACAAACTCAGAAATGACCAACATATTCTTCAAAATGTCGAAAAAAAAAAATCACAAAAAACTTGGATCTTGTATCAAGCAAAACATATGTTACAGTACCCACAAGAAAATCCATTGCAGCAAACTACCTACTCCCATCTTTGCTGTATGCATCATCTATTTTCACAAATCTTATTACTCTCAAGTCCAAACTTGATGCTTGCTATAATACAATAGTCAATGCATTCACTTCGCAGCTCTACATTGGCTAAAACTCCCAAATCAGCTAACCTACACACACCTCACTATTGCCCACATGCTTATCAACAATCCAGACAGTTGTCCCTCTCTAAAAAATATATTACAACCATACACCAGCAACAGAAGACTATGCCCCAATAACTAATCTCTCCTAGTTGTAATTAACTCATAAAACTCTGACAGAATCTCATTCTATGCTCACTGTGTTTCAAAATTGTGGAAATCCATTCCACTACAGTTGAAATTTATAGAAAACACAAATGCTTTAAACTTCTACCAAACAGCATCTACAATGCAGTTGTCTGGGCTCTTGCTCCACACACTGTTAATTTCCTATCCAGAAAGATTATTCAAGCTGTAATGCCTTTATCAAAATGATAGTTCCTCTTTACCAGCTTTTCCCATATGGTGCATATTACACTTGTCTTATTCACTGCTGCAAATGTTTAAGTGAAATTATTCCACAATTCTTCCTAGTTATTTTTTCCTCCTTTTTCTTCATTACATCACTATTTTTCTAATATAACCCAAATTAAAACAGTATCTTTTTTTCATTCTTCTTCCATCCTTTATCAGCTACAACCTTATGTAAATTCATAGTCTTCCAATTTTTCTTCAATACAGTCACAGTTTGTATGATGCATGCATTATCACATGTGATGTATTGCTCCTAACTATGCATGCTTAAATGTAAATGTAACCAGTATGAAAATTTATGTACAATGTGCAAATGCAAATATACTGTATACTACCTATAGTATGTGAGAGACCAGTTGGCATAATGGTTAAGGTCTTCACCTACCATGCCCAAGGTATAAGGATTGATGTCAGACCAATGTGCAGTATCCTCAAGATAGAAAACAGATCACAGAGGGTATGCTGTGGCAGAGATAGTCATTCAACGGCGTAATAATATGTCTCTAGGTGATTCAGTTGCCAAAAGGGCATGGATAGCCAATAAGATGATGCAAAAACCAATCAACCTGACAAAAATGAACTGAGAACTGCTACACTTTCACTGACAGAATGCAGCCATCCATAATGGATTTCCTCTGTATTCAAGAGACAAGGTGGAAGGGAAATGCAGTGAAAGCACTTGGCTTGGGATCCAGAGACTACTCTAATCAGGAGGGGGACAGGCTATTGTGGTGAGAGAGAGGCATCAGAATGAGTGACAGACTCATGAAAATCAGACACCAATGTAATGATAGGGCAGTATTCATAATCTTCTATGCCACCAGGGACAACATGCATTGGTGTTAATGGGTGACTTGAATGCACATATCAGGCCCACTTGGGCGGTGCAACAGGAATAAAGAAGAAGAGGTCATTCTAGACCATCTGACAAATGTCTTGATAGTAGCTAACATAAGTAGACTTCCTCCTAGTAAAGAAAAGGTATTGGAGTAGAGCCAGTGAAACAGTTGGCCCACAACATAAACTACTGGTTGCCACAATCAACTGAAATCAGTGGTCAGAGAAGGCTCTAAAGTCAAAAGACACCAGGCTGAAGACCTGGAAGTTGATGGGAGAGAAAGTACAATAGCTCAAGGAATTACTCAGAGCTCAATCACCCCAAGAAGAGGAAACAGATGGAGTTGAAGAAGAATGGCACTGCCTCAAAACAGCATGTGTGAGAACTACAGAACAGATATGTGGCTGAGCCAGGCATGGAAATAATGTACACAATGAAAGCTGCTATTGGAATGTGGAAGCCCAGGAAGTCATCAAAAGAAAGAAGTGCAGGAAAAAGTGGGAGGTAGAAAAGATGGACTGGCTAGGAAGGAATACTCGTTGGATAACAAATAAGGTAAGAAAGGAGTTGCAATAGCAAAGAGCAAGGCATCTGAGGCACTCTACCAACTTCTGAAAAGTGACTCAGTAGATGGCACAACGAAATTATATCAGGTTGCAAGGCAAAGACAGAAAGGCAAAGAAGATAGTCAGACACTTTTCATAAGGGATGCCAGCAATAACCTGCTCATCAGTCAACAGAACATCAAAGGCGGATAGAAAGAATATTTTCAGCAACTTCTGAATGAAAAAAAAATATATATATAATCTGTACTGCCCTAGAAACAGCCTAAGATGAGAGGAGAAGAGGAACCCACTCTTTCAGAAGAAAGAATAGCATTACAGAAAATGAAGTCAGAGAAAGCAGCAAGCTCAGATGAGGTCACAACAGATATGATAAAGATACTGGGTGGGATACGAGAGAAATGGCTCCTGAGGGTACTTCATAGCATTGTGGAGAGAAAGGTGTATCCCAGATGACTGGAGAATAAGCATATTCATGCCAGTGTTCAAGAACAAAGGGGACATCCACAACTGTGGGCAGTATAAAGGAATCAAACTCCTATCACATTGCATGAAAGTTCTGGAAAGGGTGATTGAGAAATGGATACACAGAGTAGTAGATGGGAGATGAGCAGTTCAGATTAAGATCAGGATGCAGCACAACTGACCCAATGTTTGCAGTGAAACAGATAGTTTCGAAGAAGCTTGAGATGAGGAAAGAGTCCAACTGAGCATTCCTAGACATGGAGAAAGCATATGACAAGGTCCCAAGAAAGCTGATTTGGGCAGTACTGTGGTGGTTTGAAGTCCCAGAAACCCTGGTGCAGGCTAGGTACAGGGACCCAATGACTCATGTATGAATAGTGTTCGGCCCTCACACAGGGGTTCCCGTACAGCGGAGTTTACCTCTAAGCCCACTGTTGTTTACAATTGTGATGGACAATATTAGCAAACAAGGAGGAGACATATCAACTAAGTTGCTGCATGCAGATGATTGGGCATTACAGGCATACTCTGAGCAAGAACTTCAGCAAAGGATAGGGGAATGGAATACAAAACTAAAGGCACATGGAATGAAACCAAGCACTGATAAGTAAGTGGTAATGGCACCAAACTGGGAAAATCAGAAGAAGCTGAGAATTGAGATAGAAGACAAGATGGTGTAACAAGTATAAAGCTTCAAGTATCTGGGAGGGGTGGTTGAGGAGAAGGGACGTCTGAATGAAGAGGTCAAAACTAGAGGGACTGCAGCCAACTGGCATAGAGTCTCAGGTGTAGTCTATGACAGAAGAATGCCAAAGAAGCTGAAACTAAAGGTGTACAAGGCGGTGGTGTGACCAGTCCTACTGTATGGTACAGAAACCTAGGCAATAAAGGTAAAACAGATGAAGGAGTTAGAGGTGATGGAAAAAAAAGTGCCTGAGAAGGGTGGTAGGATGCACATTGTTGGGCAGAAGAAGAAATGAGGACATAAGAGCAGAAGCCAAAATAACAACAATTGCAGAAAACATCAAAGAGAACAGATTATGGTGGTTCAGACACGTGGAGAAAAGCAGAAGACAATCTGGTGAAGAAAATTTGGGACAGACAGGAAGAAGTTAAGAGGAAACAAGGATATCCAAAGAGGTGGGTAGATTATGTGAAAGAAGATCTGTGACAGTCAGCCATGAGTGTTGAAGAAGGCAGGAGTGTGGCATTGCTAGAGAGAGATGGCATCAGTGAACATGATACCTTGACCCATGTAGAAAAATGAGAAAAAGGGGGCTGGTGATGATGACTGCATGCTATGTATGTGAATATGGACCTTTCCTCCCCAGGCCTCTGCTATAAAATGGCATTTTGTTCCTGTCAGACTTTCTTGGTCAACAAAGACAAATAAATAATTGCTTTAGTGGGCTCAGTAGCTGCAAATCAAACATAAAACAACAGAATCATATTTAAAACAGTACTCATTAAATCAAGAAAAAATATTTAAACATTTGAATGATTAAATGAAAACTATTAAGCAGGGCAATGCTATAAAACTGCAATTAGAATGTGTCTTTATCTAATGTGTCTTTGTCTAATGCAATGATAAATGAAGTGTGAATAGCACATGTGGATAAATGTTTAATTGATATTTGTTCATTGAAATATGTTTTTAGGGTACTGCTGAAATTTTCATCCACACAGCTACTAAGTATTCTGCAGGATGTATTATCTACTAAAACAGTAACGTACAATGAATTTATCTTCCCCCTGTATGTAAACATAAATATGGAAATGAACAGACATTCATACAAATAAAGTTGTGGGTACTGTGAAAACATAATTTGGAATTTTGTTTTAGAGATGATGTGTTCAAAGAATGGGGGGGGGGTGAGTAAGCATGTCTCCACAAATCTGTCACCAGGATAAATGAATATAAATGTGAAATCACAGTAGGATAGAATAAATAAGTAGGGCAGTAACAAGAGCTGCCTGGGAATGTCCCAGTCCAATGCAGACATAGCCAACTGTTTTACCTGAATGACTCAAGGGAGGTAGAAAAGCTTTTTCCTAGAAGAATGCAATCAGTATCTACCGAATGGTATTTCCTCACTGTCTTGAGAAAATGCCAAGAAGTGGTATTAAGGTATAGTTATCTTTCCATCTCATTTCAATATTGAACACATAAAAGATGTTTATTACTTTAGGAATGCAGCTGAGTCCACTGGCTTCTCCTTTAGAGGATGGTCACTGTGGAACTCTTCTGGTTAGGCAATCACAGAACAGTATTGAATGGGCCACTGCACTGCATTGTTATCAGGCACTCAGAGCTATGTTCCTCAGTGTTAATGAAAATTAAACAATCAAAAGAGAGAATCTAGCATTTTTATGCTAGTCTTGGAAGCAGTGGATTTCATTATCAAATTTATAAAGATGGCTAGTTCAGGATAATTAGAAGTGAAAATGTTTGTCACACTCGATTTGATTTGGATTTAGTGTTAGCTCTTTTACTTACCCGAAGTAGTGGGTAAACATTCCCCTTGGCTTACATTAAGTTTACCCTAAATACCAATAACTTGGGCTATGCAATTAGACAAACAAAAAATATAAGACCTCATAATGGTTGAGATGGAAAATTTCAGCTAGATCTCTTTGCTAATAATTTAATTTTGCACTTGGGACAACATGATCTATGGCTTGTAATGGTCTGGAGTTGAACTGAAACTAAGTGAAACACTTAACAATGTTTAACTTCAAATTACTAAAACTCCTAAGTGATTTTCATTCTGTTTGCTCAGTCATGCCTCCTGAAATAAGCTTTCTTTCATAATTTTATGCCAATGCCTTAGGTTACTGAATGGTGAAATATAACCTCCTTTTATATAGAAACATGTAAGTCAATTGAGATCTATTGTAAAATTGCTGCATCCTTAATATTTTGTGCGTGTGTGTGTGCGCGTGTAGATATATATATATATATATATATACATATATATATATATATATATATATATATGTATATACACACACACACACATATGCATACACATTGACAAGGGTCTTTTACGTGATGTCTTGTACTCTAGGTTAAGAACACGTTTTTCTGAAGAGTACCCAACCCATAAGGCACATACCAGTTTCTTTTTCCTACAGTTTAACATATTTAATGGGTCATACAAACCAGTTTCCCCCATATTCCATTTATTCATTTTTCGGCTTTTAGTTTGGATTGTTATTGCCTATTCATTTCAATCAGATGCACTAATTGTGCTGCCTTTGTGATGCTAAGGACTTTACAATGAGTGCATATAAATGTACTTATGAATGGGCTTTCTCATGAGTGACTTTTTATACCACTTCTAAGGTAAGTTTTAACTTTATTTTTAATGTTTTTGTTAATTCTGTGGTGTTGTTATAGAGCTGAATTCATGGATACATTATTAAATGTTATGTTTAATGTTGATTAAATACTAATTAGTGTGATTTTCTTTTTAGATTTGCAGTCATTTTGTTGATAATGTCATTATTCAAATTTGCTAGCTTTCGTTCATGTTTTTTTTATTATTTGTTCCCTTTAATAATGTTATTGTTTCCTGAGGCTAGCTTTAAGGGGATATTGTTTTTCTGGGTTGTTTGTGTAGTATGTGAAATTTCATATTTTTCTTTTTATTGTGAATTGGGTTGGATTTCATTTCATGATGATGGTATATTGGTGATAAGTGCTTAATGAATCACTTAGTGTGGTGATTATATTATCTACACTTCACACCAAATACACATTTCTATTGCACCCTTTTCCAGTGTCCTTTGCAAGTATATCTATTTATAAATATATATCACTCTTGGAGCATCAACAGTTTGCGCTCATTCTTGATAAATCATTATTGGTTTACTTACAACCTTGGCAAATCATGAAAGCTGCTAAAAGTCTTCACTACCATGTTTAAATTACTTGTAAAAATTAAGTTATAAGTTTACACAATGCACACGCACTCTGTAATGTCTTCTTGACTTCTGTCTCAGTATTGTAAGGGACGAAAAATGCGGTGAATAAAGTTAACGCATTTAAAGGAACTGTGGAAGTGTGTTTGTGCTTTGCTGGTGGATTAATGAACTGCTTGTTTTTTGGTTGCGGTCAGCATCTGCACCTCCGACGGTGTTGATTTACTAACATTACACAAAGTACACACATATAACCACCCTCCAAAAGTAACACTGCCTAGTTAAACTGTTCCCCTTGAAAAATGCATTTGTTTATATTAGAATGCAAAATGATAAAATAAAAAAATAAAACTAAACACTGACATTGCCAGTAAAGCAGACCTGATTCTAACTATCAGATGTAACTAAAATTAATTTGTCCCAGAAACAAACCACCATGGTAGCATTTCAGATTAAACAGAATATAGAACAAAAGGAAAAGAAATATAGCAAAAATCAGTAAGGGTAATTCACACAAAGTAAAAACTCTCTCATCAAACTAAACAGGCAACTTAGAGGGCTAATCATGTCAAACAAAGCCAAATTTGAGGTTAAAATAGCCTTCCAGGTGTGAAATTACCATAAGGCCTTCTTCAGCTATGTCAGAAAACTCAAGGGCAGCACACAGCAATGTGCTGAACTGGTAGTTAATGGTGCCACATTCACCTAGCCTGGTGATACAGTGAATCTGTTAGTCTACAAATTCAATTCCAACTTTACCCTCTTCTTACCCAAAGCCACCCCACAAGAAATGCCGTCAGACATAACCCCTCCAACTATAACTAGGGAGCATGTACTTGTTGCACTCACTAACGCCAAGAACACAGCCTCAGTCAGCTATGATAACATCCAAGGATGCACCTGAAAAGTCTAAAATGCAACGTATCTGGACCCTTAGAGTTGCTATTTAACTATAATCTTAAAACACACTTTATGCTTTGAGAATGGAGGGCTGCAAAAGTCATCCTCCTTCATAAAGGAGGACCTTCAACAAATCCCAGAAACTACAGATCCTTTAGTCTGACTAGTCTTATTTGCAAAGCCATGTCAAACTTTATCATGCAAATTATCAGCAAGGACAGAGAAAGTCTTCAGACACTGAATCCATCCCAGTTTTGTCAAAAGAAGCTCATGCTTACTGAACCTGGTGGACATCTTTGAAAAGGTCAGCATGGCAAAGGATGAGGGGAAAGTAATGCATACTGCCTACTTAGATCTGGCTAAAGCATTTGATACAATACCCCACACTGGCATTGCCAACAAACGTTTGGAACTAGGCATAAACCCCTTTATGACACAATGGATAGCTAGTTGGCTTATGGATAGGACACAAGAGTTTAGGATTGGTGAGGTCACCTCCACAAAGAGTCCTGTCACCAGTGGTGTCCCTCAGGAGTCTATGCTAGGCCTGCTCCTCATTGTTATCTACTTCTTGGAGGTCAAAGTCATTGGCAGAGGCCCATTGCTGACCACATCTGCAGATGATTGCAGATTGGGAGAAGTCATCGAATCCCCTCATGATGAGAACACCCTTCAGGAAAGTCAACACTCGATTCCAAAGCCGTGGCTTAAAAAGCAATGTCAAGAAATGCATTATAGTACCTTTTGGGAAGTCAGACATCCTGGGTAACTATGTCAGCAACAAAACAGCCCTAAAAGTTAATTCACTTGTCAGAGATCTGCAAACTTATATAGATAGTAACCTAGCCTTTGGCCAAAATCATTCCAAGGTAGTAAGAAAATACTTCTATGTTGCTCACCTTGTAAGTAAGGTCATAACATCTAGGTCCAGAGATGTCATCGTGCTGCTATACTTGGCCCTCATCAGACCCATCATAAAGTATAATACCCCCTTCAGTATGTACCTAACCAAACACATGCAGCAAGTGGGACATCCACAAAGATTACTTATAAAAAGAATACAGGAATGTCCTGCTCTAATCACCTCAAAGCCCTGTCTCTTTACTTGGTCTTTGCTTGGCACAAGGCATCCCTGGACACTGTTTTGATTAACCTCTTGCACATCCGCAAAACAAACAGCATCAGAACTACTAGATCAAAATACCTAAATTTTGCTTGCAACATAAATAGGA
The DNA here is from genome assembly GCF_019279795.1 of Protopterus annectens. Taxonomy (NCBI): domain Eukaryota; kingdom Metazoa; phylum Chordata; order Ceratodontiformes; family Protopteridae; genus Protopterus; species Protopterus annectens. The sequence continues at coordinate 782,242,351 of NC_056735.1, forward strand.
CATGTTGTAGAGCCAGATATGTTTCTCAGATAATTACCATTCTCAGAAACAGGCTCCCCGTCCAAGTGAAGCAAAGTTCCTCCCAAACTCTATTTAAGCACATCTTGAACCAATGGATGGCTAATCAGAAATTCAACCCTGGTCTGCCACCTATGTTTCTAATGGAAAGAAGCAGTCCATAAATCACATCTTATATAAGTCAAATGTGTGGGTCACATTTGGGTTGCACAGTTCTGCTTATAAGGGCCCTAGAGGTTGTTAGCCTAGTACACATTTATGAACCTATGAACTACATGACAGAACTAAACAATCCTGACATGACTCTTGACTATACTACAAAAGTGCATCAAAACAATGAGTTGGCACTACAAAAAAAAAAATATATATATATATATATATATATATATATATATATATATATATATATCAAGGAGGCCTAGATATGGTACTGTGTCCAAGATATGTTGGAATATTTGATTATTTGCTTGAAAGTATCTGTACAACTGTTTATTTATATATTGGAGCATCCAGAAGATGTTCCCAGATGTAGAAGACGTGCTGGAGATGAGAATGGGTATGTGTTGGGTATATGGAAACATTGTTTAATCATGTTCATATAACATTTAAAGATTAACTGAATAACTTAACATTGTGTTTTCTTCAAAGGGATTTCCAGATAAAACAACTTATGTTAGTGGGATAATGCTAATGGCTTAGCAAAGAATTACTTAAAGATGGAAATCTGAGACTGTGCCACAGTTAGTGATATTACAGCAATGGTAGATAAGTTGGAACTCAAAGACAGTCAGACAGCAAAGAAAACATCATAACAATAATAGATTTCTATGTTATAACCTTGGAAAATGTATAGAGGAATAATTGGGACTCACCTTTATTATGGACAAGATGACTAGTAGGATTAGTTGAAACCTTTATAACATAGTATATGAGTTTTATTTTTTTCCCAGTTAGCTATTAGTATTGGAAAATAAATCATTGCTACAATAAAACTGGGGCAAATGGCAACAAATAATATAAGAAGCAGAATAAGTATAAAGATAGGGAATAGCTGGTAATTCAGGTGTACAATTAAATACTGTTGCTTAACAATTGTTTAAGTTTTACTTCTTTTTTATTTAAAAACATTCACAAAGTTTGTTATTACCCGCGGTAGTGGTGCTGCGGTAGCATTGTCGCCTCACAGCAAGACGTTGTCCCATTCAATTCTCAGCTAGAGCATCTTCTATGTGGAGGCATACGTGAATGGGCGTGCCTTCGTTGAAGGTTGTGCATCAGAGCTGGTAACTCGGCATGCAAAAATCCACTACCAAACATTAGTGGACCGAAGTTCCACTGTGGTGACCCCTAACCGGGATAAGCTGAAAGACACAACAACACAAAGTTTCTTATTAATTACTGAAAGGTGACACAGTAGGCACCAATCAGAAAAATAAAGTATTCAATAATGAAAAAAAGTAAAAATGAAACAAGTTTTTTTTAATATGCTGTGGAGAGTATTGTGTATATTGTTAAAATGTTCTTGTAAATCTGTACCTTTACAAAGAAAAAGAGCTTACATCAGAAACTACCCTCTGTAATTCATTCCACGTGTAGTATTAAAGCCAGCCAAGGACCATTTTGCAATTACAGAAATACTGCAAATAATTCCTAAAGATCTTATTGTCTCCTGTGTCCAATGCCAATGAGAGATTAGGTATGATCAGATATGTTGATAATCTCATTCACTTGAGCATTATAGGGTCTAATGAGAATGTTCACACTACTGTAGACTGACAGAAATTTGCACTGAAACTGATAACATATGTTGCTTCTCTTAAGATAGGAACTGAGTTGCAGATGTGATTGAATCTCCTTAGCTCACTGTTCAGTCATACGTGTTTCTTTTTCTTTACTCTACTTTCCCAGGCATATTTCAGGCCTTCCAAATGCTGATAATTCAACATTATACATATAAACATATGATATAAACATATCATAGGCATCGGGTTTACCACATATCTACTCATATGATATATCTCCCAGTCCTGATCGGTCTAGTCCAGTCAGACCATAGCCTCAGAAATGTGCTTATTTGAATAGGACATTCAGAATACATATAATTCACTGAGAAATAGTAGGGATTTATCCTGCAGAAGAGTACTGCTGAACCTTGCTGAAGGGCTGTGGGATTCCTGAGAAAATAATGTTGTTGTTGTATCTTTCGGCTTTTCCCAGTTAGGGGCCGCCACAGCGGAACTCCGGTCCGCTAATGATTGGCACTAGATTTTTACATACCGAGTTGCCAGCTCTGACGCACAACTTTCAATGAAGGTACGCCCATTCATGCATGTCTCCACACAGAAGACGCTTTAGCTGAGAATCGAATAGGACGACGTCTTACTGCGAGGCGACAATGCTACCGCAGCATCACCATACAAGCAAAAAAAGGCATAAATTTGTCTTTAACTGGAAAAGTTCAGTATATAGACGTAAAACTTGGGATCTGCTTGAAAATAAGGAATGTCATTACACTAGCCGCCACATCTGTCAAACTTTGCTTTTCTGGAGGGACAGATTCCAGAGGAAGAGACTGCTCCCTAAAAAAAAAAACAAATGTCCGTGAGAGTGAGTGCTTGCACCTTGCCATTCAAGAAAAATCAATGGATGGATGGATGATGGGAGATTACTACCTCATTCATGTCTCAGTGTCACTGTTGACAGAGGCACAGCAAAAATAATTTTTTTTTTTTTTCAAACTAAAGGGTGGTGGAAAAAGCCAAAACTTTTGGGCTAGCTTGTAAAATGCCTTGGCAGATAGCCTAGTATGAACCTATGAACCTATGAATATTTCTGTCAGAGAAAACTGTAATATTCCATTGCTAGTCACCGCAGAGTAGAAATTAGTGTCAGACAATAGGCAAGCATAAAGACTTTCCAGCAAAGTAAAACTAAATACAGCAACAGAGATTGCACCTACATAGGGAAGAGGTCATTCCACACGAGAGTGATTTTATGTGATTAGTTTTTTCCTTATTCGTTGCATTTATTTTTGGTTATACACGTTGGCTTTCAGCATTGTTTCAAATATTGAAGTTTTTTGTGACTGTATTTTTTGCTAGCACTAGTTCAACAAATCTGTTCAGTGTAGCAAATTTCATTATTTTCAGCAAGGTACACATCTAGCTGTACAGAAAACAATTCTAAACAGAGAAAGGTTTCGGGCAAGCTTTAAAGAATGACAAATGATTGTTTATTTTTAAGTGGAAATGCTTTGGTTTATTCCATTTTCAGCTTGTGCCCTTGTTTTGAAATGTTTCTGAAAAACTAGGACTGATATTGTTTCTGTCTGTAAATTAAGTCTTCACAAATCAAAACTATAACTAAAAGAGAAAAGTGGCCACCCATTTAATGTAGTTCTTATTTATGTAATAAATGTGTAGGATATCAGGTAAGGCCAGATAAGTTGGAATCATGCAACCATCAAACATAGCATAGTCATTCTTCAATCAAAGATGTATTTATTAGGAAAAAGCTAGTGTCACACAAAGGTCACAATTATGAGATTTTTTAAAATTTCTTTGTTGATGGTTTTGAGTTTATTTCTTTAATGACTACAGATTAATTCTTATTTAATGTGAGTCATTCCAATATTATTTTTTGTATTTTCAAGAGTTAATTTCATGTTCTACATATATCAACGTAAACTCAAAATGACTTGCCTTAGTCGGAACCACATTTCTATGACATACAGAAACACTTTTTAGACACAGGCTTCAATAAAAAAAGAAAAAAGCTGATGAAAATTTTTTAAGGTATACATTACTGTACTATGAGTCTTACCCTCAAAATACACCACCATCTCCTAGATAAGAGATACATTTTTTATAAATATATTCAAAAATGCAGAATTAAAAAGCTGCCCTATTTTTCTGAAGTCTTCTGCAAACAAATCTGACCCTTGGTCTTTTCCATGTTTTGTCACTCTTAAAAGCAGAGGTGTGTAGTAACACTGTACAGTTATGCCTCAGTTCTGCAAAAACACTTTACAGTTATAACACTGCTTTCCCATAAAAAGAAAGTACAACCTGACCCCAACAAATGCACCATTGTCCATTTCCATCAAGCAGCTGTGCATCCTCTTTTAAGCTCATAGTGAACTTTTGTGGGTGAATGGTAAGCTACAGTTATCTGTTTCATTCAGCTGTATATGGGAAGAATCCATGGACTTGCAACCTAAGCAATTAGGAATGAAAGACCCTAAGGGCACTTAAGTTGCAGGCTTACAAAATAATCATACTTGTCCAACAAGCAGTTGACCATCATCTCTAAAAGACATTATATACACCATTCTCCTCTAACATAATGGTTGACACCTCCCTGTATATCAGCACATGTATTTCCGAAACTGCAAGACATGCACCATTATATAGCAATTACAGTAGTAATGAGACAGTCTTTATAGTATTTCTTACGGGAACATTAAGAATCGCTACTGTTAAATAAAGCACATGTGATAAATAGATATCCAATGTTACAGCCTGTCACACAAATCTTTGGTCTAGCATCAGTGAAACCACACTGCTGAGTCTATGGAATATCTAACAGAGCTGTTAGGCCATGCACAATGATTGCAGCTTCAGTTGAAAGAGCTATATGGCTGATAAAAATATCTGCAGTGACAATTTTGGTGTCTTATGTCATTAGTGAAGACTATGACTGCATGTCAAAGTCTGCCTTTCAAAATGACCATGTATATTTTTATTGGTTGAGAATTCCTTCATTGTCTGTTACTGAATTATGGAGAGTTCACTTTAACACCAGAGTCCTTTGAGTAATTTAGAGCACCAGATATCACAATGATTATATATTCTGTAAAAACACTTGGTCCACTACTTGATTGTACTGTTGTCTATTCAACTGCTGGTCTGTGAATTTATCCAGTAATTAAAAAAAAAAATAATAATAAGCATTTTCATCACCTTTGAAGTTTCCACTAACTGATGTTTTTTCACATAGATTTTGGCACCACCAGATTCAAAGTGTGAGGATAACAATGGAGAATTTAATTTCTTGTCGGTCTCTAACTTCACATTACATTTCCTATATTATTAGCACAGTGAAATTATTGTGCAGTAAGGTGCTGGCAGTTCACGTGCAATTATTTTGCAGCAAGGCCAGAATGTTTGCATACTGATGATTTATGAGGATAAATGAAACATTTCAGAGTGTAGACCTGAGATACAGAAAACTTACCTTATAATGCTATGAAATACATAATGCATGTTCATTGCCTGTAATAGTTTGATGTGTTGTACACTGTTCCTCACACACTAAGCAAGCTTCTTTGTATGGCTCCTGTCTTAATTGTCCACTTCACAAACTGTGTTATATAGATGCTTTTAGGATGTATGGCCAAAACACTGAGTCAGTCTGACTGTGTGCCATAGAGTTATGAGTTTGTGCCTTAGACTTTGATGACTCAGGTTTGAATAGTGCCTTGGGGTCTGGGACGCCTGGAAAGAGGAGAATAGGAGTGAGTGGCCAACACTGGCCCTCCTATCCAGCATGGAGGAAACTGAGGTCCTGCTCAGCTGAATTTTTCTCATTCAAGTGGGGAATTGTAAAAGAACAATGGTCACAACACCATGGAATGTGGGCTTAGTGTACTAATCCAGGGATAACAGTTATCTTATGTGCATCTGTGTGGGCAAATGCACATGAAAGGTAGGGGCACAAAATGCCCAGCAGTTGCACAGGTGCTCATATGAGCCACCAGCTGGCAATGTTAAGGACTTAACCACAAAATCATGGGAGCTACATTATCTCAGAAAACAGTGGGTGAAGAACACCAGTCTGCTGCTTAAGTTTGAAGCTAAGTAAAGCAGAGACAAGATACTTTTTCATATGATGAGATTGTCTCATTGTTAAGTAGGCTTCTGTACAGTATTACTTGGAGATGTAGCTTCACTTTGGTAACTGATCATACATCCCTGCAGTGGTTATACAAACAACATAACCACAAATTATGTACATGAGCTTTGTCACTATATCCTTTTCATTTCACCATTAGCCATACGCCTGTCAACAGTAACATTGCACATGGGTTATCCAGTCCCATAAACCATCTCATTCCAAGCTGAACTAGGGTTTCTATGGTCAGAGTGAGGGGGCATAGTGGTACAGTATCTGTTTCACATATAAATATATACTATGTATTATTGTAGATTTAGATAGTAGCATGAATAGTCAGGATAGTGAAGTCTTGTGATAGCCAAGTCAAATGTGAATCCTTTGAAAGTCCTGTTTATAAAACTAGGCCATGCAGTCACATGGATAAGAAATGCTTGCCTCTCATGGAGAGGGAATTTAAGAATGTGAGTGGAGTGTCTTGATGGCCCCTGGCCAGAGAAAACTATGAAAGTACTAGAAGAATCTGTAGAAGTCCTGTGGATTTATTTGCAGAGAACCAGCAATCAATTTGTGGATGCGTCAGGGAATTGCCAGGTAATATGGCCTGAGATGCAACACCATGACTATGAGTTGTAAGGAATGTTGTGCTTCACTGAGAAACTTTAGAAAGAGTTCTTATTTTCTGTATAATTTGGAGACAAACTTTGATTCTGAATTACCCTGCAAATAAACTGCATTTAAATTAAGGAAGCATTTCCAGCATGTTATATTTGCAGCTATATACATAACTGTATCATGGTGGTTAAAAGTTCTGATTCATAGTCTTCAGTATCTTTGGTTCAATCCAGGTCTTCAGTCAGTGTTTGTGTGGAGTCTATGAGTTTTTATATTTTCTCCATTTCTGTGTGAATTTCCATTCACTTCACAAAAATGTTACTTGGTCAGGTACTCTAAATTGTCTATAGCTGTACATATACCCTTGCTCTAGAAGCCTAGCTCATAGTCATAGAGTCATAGATTAGTACTAAGCTAACTGCCCTTGCAAGCCATTGTAAGCCTAGCCAATTATCCCTTGTGAGACTCAAAGCCTGCACCTTGTATATATATATATATATATATATATATATATATATATATATTTATATGCATATACCAACTCCGAGATTGCAATACAGTAACAGCAAGGGTATATTTTCAAAGGTTCTACTGCTTATCATCAAATTTATATTTCAGTGAATCCCAGATAACAGAACCTACTTACTCGGAATCTCACTATGTCAAAATGCCAGTTTGCTGAAGTATGTTTATTCGATATAGGTTCACTGTTACCAGTAGTGTGAGAAGTGTAAGTATATATCTCTTATGTACTTCTCGTACACCATATCAGTAGTGACCTGTAAGGGATGTGATGGTAGTGTGCAGTATATGGAACATTTATGTAACACTGCTTGTAGCTGTTAGCTGGAGAATGCACTACAGTAAAGATATGAAAATATACCCTTGTTGTCACTGTAGTGCGATCTCGGAGTTGGTATATATAATAGGCAGGGGGTGTGGGGGTGCAGGGGTGCTTGCCTGCCCCCCCCGCACAAATATTGGAGAATGTTTGTGTTTTTAATTTTATATTTTATGTTCCTTTTGTGTCGGGGATTTGTATTTCAGCATAGTGAGATTTCGGGTAAGTAATTTTGGTTGTTTGTGATTCACTCACATGTAAATTTGATGGTAAGAAGTAGACCTATTTTCATATCCTTACTATAGTGCATTCTCTGTCTGACAGCTACAAGCAGTGTTATACAAACATTCCATATACTGCTATGGAAAGTGCTGATTAGAATGTATTATTTATGTGTCTTTCCCAGTTAGCCTTCATCCCATTACAATCCATGTAAAAACTCTTTTTACTGACTGAACACATATTTACACTGAGGCATGTGTGCCCTGCATACAAACTCCAACGACCAGCAAAATATGATACTCAACACCAAAATAGAATCCATATGATAATTTTATTATATGTTCTTATATTTTCATATATCCAGACCGGTTTCGGCTACCCAGCCTTTTTCAATGGATTGAAAAAAAATTTTAAAACATAGAATAGTCACAAATATTTATATTGTTCCCCGACCAATGGAAACAATGGTATAGACCAACCTAGTCTTTGGAGTATATTAGTACCATGATAAATAAGAAAGAACAATTCAAGTATGCATGTAAAAATCATAACATTGAGATGCCCAACAAAATGAATGAGTCTCTAAATATTTTCAAATAGAGATAATGAGTAGGATCACCCTTAGTTTTGGTGGAAAAAGTACTAACATATCCTGATGTATCCAATGGTTTGACCGTGCACGCCAGCTTTGCGAGGCATCAGGTTTGGAATGTGTGCCCTGCACCCATGCACTTGAAAAATGGTATGTCAGTACTAGTTCCCAAATGTCACCTATAGTACAGGAAAAAGTAGAACAACTGTATTGTTACATAATATAAATCTTTATGCTGATAATAGACATTCAGATTGTCTAATACATGTATTAGTGTGGACAGCAATTCTTCACAAATATGTGCATGCACAGTTGCATCCATGCTGATCACAAAAAATGTGTGCAACTGTATGTGACAATAAGTGTGTAATGTACACAATCACACTGAGAAACAACTGCATATGTCTCATTTCTGCTACATGCATTCCTGACAGCTTTTTGCATCTAGTTTGAAAAGTTTTCTTTTAAACCATACCTGCCCATTGGAAACAGAACAGGAAATAGAAAATCCACACTTTGCATACCACTCTCATAACAGGATATGTTAACCACATCATATAATGATGATGGCATCATATATAAAAAACATTATGATAAGGTAACCACATACTTCAGTGGTGTTGCAATCATTAGCAACTGTGTTTTGAAGGTAGGAACAGAATACTTACATGTGTGTAAAATTACCACAGTAGCCATATTTTGTGTGTCTCTATGTATGTTTAAGTGTGCATGCATAGTCAGAAGAGCATCAGTCTGTATCCTGCTATCATCAGTCCAGTCACAAGCAGAACTAAAATCTTGACATTCATACATGCCTACCTAGCAATTTTGTACAGACCTCCCAACATCTTCTCTCAAACATCCAGTGAGGATGCCATTCACTATAAAGTCTCCAGCAGCAGTATAAAAGTCAGACTTGTGGTGTGGTGTTTTTGATAAGTACTGAGTTCTGTAGCTGGTGTACCTAGTTAGGTAGGGGTTCTAATCTCACTGCAGTCAACTTTTGTGTGGAGCTAGAAGAACATAAGTCTGTATCCTACTGTCAGCAAACCCGTCCCATGGAGAACAAATAATTTTGGCAGTTGTACAGGGATACCCAACAATGTCATACAGACCTTAACATGTCTTGTAAACATCCAGTGAGGATTTCATCCACTATAAATTGTCCAGCAGCATTGTAAACATCAGACTTGTGCTGGGGTGCTTGTGTAAAGTACTGAGTTCTCTATCTTGTGTACCTAGTCAGGCAGGGGTTCTACTCTCACTGCATTCAACTGCTGTGCATTTGTGTAGTGAGTAGAGAGTAAGTGTGGATCCTACTATCAGCAATCCAATTCCAAGGAGAACTATTATTTGACAGTTATACAAGCCTACACATCCCTTTCATACAGGCTTCACATCTTTCCACAAACATAGATGGTTGATCTCATCAGCTATGAAATGCTGCCTGACACTATAAAAGCCATACTGATGTGGAGTTTGCATTAAGTACTGTCTCTGTAGATAGTTAGGTAGGCATTCTACTCTCACCACAGTCAACTGGTTTGTGTGTGCATTCAAAAATCAGTATGGTGACAATTTTTGAATAACGAGAGTCCACAGCTATGTCAGATACTCCTCTGAACATCTTCTTGTAACATACATTGATGATGTCATCCTGTATAACATGCATTCTGACAATATTCAAGACAAACTTGTGCTGTGGCAGTAACATTAGGTAATGTCATTAGGTAATGTGTTTTCAAGCTACTTTACGTATATATATAGGAGTTCTAATCGGACAGCAGGCAACTTGAATGTGTATATATCCAAATATTATTTTTGAGACAATTTTACACAGATATATGATGCCACATCCATGTCAGATACTTCTCCCAACATGTTCGTCTCAGCACACAATGATGCTATCATACTTCATAAAATGCAATATTACAATGTTAAAATCAGACATGTGGTGGTTCTAGTGTTACATTGCATGGCATTCATCTGCTATAACTATACATGTGTGATGTTCAAATCAGACCCAATCTACTGCTGTGCGTATGGTTGATGTCACATTATGGCCATTGTATGATCTTTTGAATCTCTCTCCATTTCACTACTACTTAGGAGAACCTGTAACATAGCCCCATGCATCCATCATCCTCTTTGTTCCTCTGGCCTCATGACATCCTTTCTGCAGAGGAGTGGAGGATGTCCTCATGTTGAATATGCATACACTCATCATGAAGCAGAGTTCTTCCATGAGCCTCTGCAAGCCATTTTCAGATCACTGTATGTGTGATTGCTAATTCTGTCATGGTGTGGTGCACACATCCCATATGGACAGTGGCAGTATGCAATGAAATCCAAGAAATACACACATACCACACCAGTCTTACAATTTTCTATCATATACTTCATTCCCTCCAGTGCAGCTCTTTTGAGTGCATACCTTTAACTCCCATTGAGTGTGGTTTGAGCCTTTAAAAATGAAGTTATTACCTTACACTTCTAGGAAATACACATTGACAGATGTCAAATATCAATACAGTTGTGTTTGCCATCAGTGCTTCAAGATAAAATATTCTGATATCTTGTATGTAGCATGGTTTTGGAATTATTAATGCAAATATGAACAAGTAATATTTGATGCCTAGAGGCACAACTGCAGAAATGCCTGGAGGCACACTTGGCTGCAATGAGATATTTATAAGGAGTTTGTTTTAAATGGCTAGGAGTTTATGTAATGCTGGTCGTTAGCTTGATAATGTCCTATGACCCTATGAATATTGGACATGTCAATGTTTCTGTCATGGAAAGATGCTATGTTGAGGTGTGGATGTACAGTATGCCTACAAGAGGTTATTACAATCTGTGATGTGAGTTAATGTAAGGATGGCCACTGTTGACAATTCATTGCATGCTCCTTCTCTAACCGCTGTAGAAATATGTCTCCCGAGAGCTGTTGAATGGTATGATAAACTTTTATGTATATTGTTGGCTTATTATGGCATGTGTTGTTGTAGTGGGGCAGATCAACATTCTACACTTTTCTCATTTTGTCATCACCGAGACACTTGCAGTATGGCACAGGTGTGCATGTGTTTACCTACCATCCTTAAATTCTCTGTGATAGACAGCAATATATATTCATACTGATTACATGGGTACATAAGTCTTGTTTCATCCACATGTTGTAATGCTGTGATATACAGGTCCTCTTCAAGACATCAAATCCCCACAATATTGAATCCTGCTTCATCGAGACAACTTTGCTGAATCTTCATTATATTGAACTCCAGGAACAATGAACACTAACCCCAGGAAAAGAACCACTTGGCCTCCATGGTGAACCTTGCCCTTTCTCCACTGTAGTGCAATCTCGATGTTGGTATATTTAGTTAGAGAGAGGTGTGGCGGTGTGGGGGACAGTGCCGCCCACTTGGAGGGTTTTCTTGTTTTTCTGTTTTCTGTTTTATCCTGGTGGTCGAGTGGTTCTTTTCCCATGGTTTGTGTTCGTTCTTCCAGTAGTTCAATATAATGAAGATTCCATTAAGTCATCTCGATGAAGCAGGATTTGATATTGTGGGGATTCAATGTTTTGACGGGGATCCATGATATATACATAAATATCACTTGTTTTGATTCAATTGCAACCTTGTGAAAGTCATTGTATGTGCAGTTGTGTTGCTGTTCCCAAGGATTATTGAGGTGGGCAGCAGCACCATTGTGTGAATCTAACATTTGTGTCAGGAAATGTTCTGCATAAAGCACAAAGAACTGATTTGTAATGTGCCTTCATCAGGCCACTCAAACAGCTTTCTCATGAAACACATATAGGCATATATGTTGTGCAATTTATGTAATTAGATGACACTGGTGCAGTTGTATGACTGTGTGAACAGCACCAGTGTGTGGCATGTGATGCATGACCAAGGCTGTATTTGGAGGTGTTTTCACAATTCATGTATTTCAATAAATGTGACATGTTAAAGGGGATACACAACTAAGCATAGAGCTATTTGTGGATGCTACTAGCATACTTAACTGGAGAAAATAGACAATCTGCTAGTTGACAGTTTGTCTCATACTTCACCCCCCTCTGTTGCCACTGACCATCAGCCAAAGTATACATGAAAATATTACTCAATTTTTCTTCTAAGGAGAGCAGTTCATTTGTGCACTCCAAGGCTAAAAACACAGAATCAGTGGGCCATGGCAACATCCCAGGTTACCTAAAATGTGACTTAAAACCTGACGTAGCAGACACAGTTGGATCCCTACTTCAACACAGCCTCCAGATAGCCTTTGATCTTTTCAAAAAGGACACATGTAGTCTCTCATCTGTGTACCACAACCATGTTTGATTTGTTAAGGCAACTTCATGTCTGTTACATCTGCTTGATGTCTTCAAGAAGGTCATCAAGGGCATGCATGAGGAAAACACTATCATTCTGTGTAACTTGACCTGGCCAAGGCATTTGACACAAATCCACACTCAGGTTTTACAGAGAAACTGTCTCAAGTGGACAGAAACACCTATTTCACTAAGTGGGTAGAAAAATGAATCACATACATGACAGATAGTCTCGAAGTGTGTAATGTCACCTCTGTCTAGAGTCCAGTGACCAGGACCTTACCTCAGGATTCTGTATCCTTTCCTGTTCATAAGTCTCAGAAATCAAGACAAACTTACCCAACCTTTGCTAATCAGCTTTGTGAAGGACTGCAAATTGTGGACAACCATTGAATCCATGATTTCTATTGGTATAATGCAGAGAGTATTAACACACACAAAGGCTTGTTGCCAGAGCAATGGAGACACAGTAGATGAAAAAAAATCAAGGGGGGGATTAGTTCCTTTATGAAAGCAAATACACAAGCCAATTACAATACAGAGCACACCCCTAGGAGCAGACCAATTGGTATGTGACCCATATACTCTGGTAGATGGTATGTGGAATGCCCACAGTGGTAACTAATCCCTTGTATGCAGCACGACTCCTGGGTATGTGTGGGACATCTACATCAAAGCGCATTATAGTCCCATTGTTCTCAGCCCTCATCACACAAATAATTGAGTACATTGCAACTTTTTGCATGTACCTCTCAAGACATCTTTCAGGAATGCTTTATTAAAGTGTATCATGTTTGCCACAGTAACCTCCCACACATCTTATCAGCCATACCTAAGTATTCTTTTGCTGCATAACCATTAGGAGTTGACAGTGCAGATCACCCTTCAAGGTGTTATACAAGATGGATGTGTAATATGTTTTCCTGTGATGCACACAGTATATACAAAGCTGAATGACAACACTGATGGCATGGGTTACATTCATGCAAGTGTGGATTGTGGCATATATGTGCCATGCATGACCTGTCAACTAGCAAGGAAAGCTCATAATTTAAACTACAAGTGTAACAGTGTCCCTCTTTAACACCTCCAAAAGCTGTAAATTTCTGAGGCAAGTATGCTTGATTTCCCTTATAGATTACTGACAAATCATGATAGTTGTACAAGTGTCACTGAACAAAAATCCACAAAGTGTAGCGCTCTCATCCCTAAGGCACTGGGACTTCATCAGTCAAACTACAACAATTAACACCTTGTTTAAATACCCTCCTTAAATCATGTGAGATATATGCATTTTCTTAAAAAGCTACAATAATATTAATATAATAGTAGACCTGCTACGAAACATCATGTTTAATCAAAAACATTTAAAAATAATCACATTCATAATACTTGTGCTCTAGTTTTTAATATAGGAATTATGGAGATTTGATGGCATATTGGAATTCAGTTTAAGTTGCCAAAAGACTTCACATCTTTCTCTCCCACCAACCACATCTAATGTCTTTTGGGATTATATCCAAAATGCCAAACTAGAATTTACCCCATCCAGCACAACTTAAAGTGTGCTTGAAACATGCGTTGTTCATGTTACATTTTGAAATTACATAAAGATGTTCATAAATTCTCTTTCTTAAATTTCTCTCCGTCTTCTCAACATAATAACTTTGACATTTATTGCAAATTGCAATGTATACCAAGCCCTTGGTTGAACAGTTACCTTGTTTAAGATAAATTAAAAAAGGAATGTTAGGTAACTCTAAAATAGCTTTTTTCTAAAATAAAAGGACATTGGTGACAAAACCCACATTTTGTTGTACCTTTAGGGTTAAATATAACTGATGGGGAGAATGCTCAAATAGGAACTTAAGGTTTCTTCCCATTTTATACACAAAATTGGGATTCTCTCCTAAAATTCTACCTAAGTCAAGGTGGGCTCTAAAAATCACCCACTTTTTAGAAATAACTTCTTTAACCTCCTTAAACCCACATTTGTAAGGAACAACTATATTATTAGTAAAAGTCTCGTTACTCTTACTGCCTTGAACAGAGGGGGACCTTCTCAAGAGCTAAACTTTGTGGATTTTTGTTAACAAACATCTGTATTTCAAGTATGGTCTGCTGGCTGCTGGTTACCTTATCCAAGCTTTTTTTTCTTTTATTTGGTTTAGTTTTCAGTTGTACAAGTGTTGTCATGCAGAGCCCTGTATGATGTATGTAATCTGAGGGTCATGCTGCTCAATGCTAGAAGTCTAAATCTCAAGATGCACTTGCTCGAAGCATTCATCAAAATGAAGAACATTGACATTTGTGCTGTAATGGAGACCTGGTTTAAAGTAGCAGAAAGCATGCCTGCACTACCAGGTTATAACTCATTCCACACCTTTCAGCCTCAGAAAATGTACTGAAGCTCCAAAGGCGGTTGCATCTCCATATTCATAAAGTATATGCACACCTCCAGACTAGTAGCCCAACATAACGCATCGGAGATACTTCAGGTACAACTAACAGTGGGTAAGATGGTGATTCAGGTCGTAACTTGCTATAGGTCCCCAACCATGTCCCAATACTCTCATTCCATTTTCCTGATGGGGAGAATGCTCAAATAGGAACTTGTTCCTAAGCACCCTGAAAGCTATTAGGGTCCACCCCAACACTCTCATACTAGGTGATGTCAACTACCCCTCCGTCAGCTGGGAAAACTACTCATACACCTATACACTTGCTTAAGGCTTCCTGGAATTCATTTATTTGAATGTGCTTGACCAGCTCATTCTTACCACCACTACAGGAAGCAACATCAGTGACCCGGTTATTACTAGCATGGGCAACCATTGCTCAACACCAATAGTCAATTCCTCCCTGGTTAGATCTGACCATAAACTAATTACCATGGAAATCCACATCTCACCCATACCACCAGCAAAGGCAACCACCATGAAAAACTTCTCCAAAGCTGACTTTGGGCTCCTAAAAGCAGAGGTGGCTAACTTGACGACACCCATGCAAATGGAAAATAGGTGCATGACTGAAAAATTATACACCAGTGTACCATACAAACACGTACATAAATGCATGGAACTAGCCATACCCAACAGAACCAAGACACTCCTCCAAAAAAAAGGAAGCCAATATGTTGGTCCCCTACCATTAACAAACTCTACAATAGAAGGAAGAAACTGTTGCAGAAAAAGGTGAAGTCCCAAGACTGGAAAAACTCCCTTATTAGTCCCAACAAAAAGTTGAGATCCCTCATCAAAATCTCTAAAGCTAGCTATGAATGCAGAATTGCAGCAGACACTAAAAGCAACCACAAAGCCTTCTACAGTCATATGAAGAATCTCCACGCCAATACCCAAATTTGCTCTGAGTTACTGCACAATGTCACTTCCTATACTGAGCCAACAGATATTGCCAACATACTGGCCAACAGGTTCAGTGCCAACTTTACCCCCCCCAAGGACCAATTAGAATACCAGAGGAATGCCAGACACCCAGTATTACAGCAGCACAGGTTAAAGCTGCATTGTCTAAGGCCAGGAATACAGCATCCATGGGACCTGATAGTATCCCTGGCTATGTTCTACATGAACTACAAAGTGAACTGGCACCACACCTATGTGCCCTGTTCAATCACAGCCTCACCTCAGACTTTGTCCCTACAGAATGGTCCAGTGCTACAGTCATCCCTTTCCATAAAGTGGGAGCAACTACAGACCCTTGGAATCATCACTCCATTAGCCTGATGAGTCTGATATGTAACACTATAGAGTGCATCATCATGGACCTAATTAACAAGGATATATGTAATCTCCAAACTCTGGATCCCATGCAGTTTGGTTTTGTGAAGAGTAGATCATGCCTGCTCAACCTGGTTGACTTCTCTGAGTCAGTCACCAGAGCTGTGGTTGAGGGCAAGGCAGTTCATACAGCCTACCTCAATCTGGCCAAGGCCTTTGATACCATTCCCCACTCAGAAATTATTGATAGACTCACCAAACTAGGCATCAACCCCTATATCACTAGGTGGGTTGCAAATTGTCTCGCAGCTAGAACCCACAGAGCGAAAGTAGCAGACTCCAAGTCAGACTGCTGACCAGTCACGAGTGGAGTCTCACAGGGATTGGTCCTGGGTCCTCTCCTGTTTGGCATCTACTTCTAAGAAGTCTAGGCTAACACAGAGGGAACCAAAAATTATATAAAATAAAGGCACCAAAGTTACACACTGTGAACTCTACACGACAACTTTATTACAAAAAACAAGAACAGAGAGGTGAACGCTTTCACAACTTGTGTGTGTTGGTTTCATTTATTGGGCACCTTAGTGTACCTATAGCCGTTTCTTTGATTCTCTGCTAACACAGAGGGACTCTGGCTGATCAAGTTCACCGACGATTGCAAGCTGGGAGCCATTATTAACTCCTCAAGTGATGAAGACAACCTACAGAAAGGCCTCACTGAGACCAACAACTGGTGTCAAAACCATGGCCTTAAGCTTAATGCCAAAAAATGTGTTGTCATTCCCTTTGGGAAAACCTCAGTTCCCACTAATTACCACATTGATGGTAGCCCACTGAACACTGAAGGTGTTATAAGACATCTGGTGACACAGGTTGACAGCAACCTCTCCTTTGACCACCACATTGCCACTGTGGTCAGAAAGTCCTTCTATGTGGCACATCTCATTTCCAAGGGTTCTGCATCCATGAAGAAAGAGGTCATCATCTCTCTCTACTCTTCCCTCATTAGACCAAGCATCGCGTATAATGCCCCATTTGGCATGTACCTCACTAAACACCTGCAATGGCTGGGAAGTCCATATAAGAACCTCATGAAGAGGATCCTAGGCCTTAAACACATGCCCTACTTGGACAGACTCAAAAAACTCCAGCTTTTCTCTATCTCATATTGTCTATTAAGAGACGATCTTTGCTTGACTTACAAAGCCATGTCTGATCCAGCCCTGTTAGAAATGTTGCACCTAAAGAAATCCCAATCCCTCCGCACCACATGCTCCAGGGACCTCAACCTCATTACCACAATCAACAGAACATGCTGGAGGGACAGGTTCATAACCCAGAGACTGCCTACGCTCTGGAATAGACTTCCAATACATGTCAAGCAGAGCACCTCACTTGCCCTTTTCAAGAGAGATCTTGATGAGTGGATGGGAAATAGGAAGTTCAACCCTGGGATCACTCCAGTGGCTCTACTTAATAGAGGCACCGGGAACTAATGGCGGCATGATGCCAGAGCACTTCTATGGGCTAGGCTGGTAAAGGCTCCAGAGCCATTGGCCTAGTACACACCTATGAATCTATAATAACTTACAATCACATATTATATGTCAATGACACAGATTAGTGGTGGTATTATTCAAATATTGTCCATGACTGTGCATGCTTCTATCTACTGTTGTCCATGAGCCTGTTGGACTGCATACCACTTGGTTGGGACTTATGCTGATATGACATGCAGATTTAAGCAACTCATTTTGCGCATCTTCACAGTATGCACCTACCCCTTACTGTCCTTAATAAATGTCCTCTCCAGTGATCATGTCTGGGTGTTTATATCACAACCAAACATCTTCATTGATAAGTGATCTTGTGTGACAGTCACATAATAAACAATAGCTGTGTGATGATATGAATATACCTACACAGGAGGTGTAAACAGCAGCACATACTGTATTATGTATGTATGTGATTACTGTTCATGCTACAACTGTCTTGTCTTTGGGGTGTATGCACATGGACATGCCCTTATCTGCTGTATATTACCATGCTTCACTTGTCCTCCTCCCCTGTCTCCATTCCTACCATTCATATGTGTGGTTTCAATACACACACTTCCATGGAATAATTATGTATAATGCAGTCCACGTAGCCTGGCTGATCACCACTAAAACTTTTTTTCAGTATGCCTAAAACAGGTTTTCATAGTAGTCTGCAGTGCTTACATTTTCCTATAATGTGTTAGACCTTTATGCATTGCCTTATACTAAATTGTAGCTGTCCATGCAATCCTGCAGAATTAGTTTTCCCATAGGTAAACATGTCTGCATGTCTGCAGGTGTTCGTGCTGCTTTACATGGTTTCCTGGCCAGAAACACTGTCGCTAGCCACAAAATTGTGGTTGTTTACATTTAAGCACAATGTGCAGCATGAATATGCAATTAGCACTGCTGGTCATCACACAAAAACGTAAACATCATGTAGGCTTCGCACTAAGCCTACACAAAGTTTTTTGAATCCCCAGGTGTATCTATTTCTAATGAATGTTCAACACAGTATCTACCTACATATATAAGCTATATACATGCTCTCTTTCTAAATAATGTTACTTAAGCTACTGTATTTTTTTTCTGTCATGCATGTACACTTAACCTATATTTTGTATTCATTCTAATATCATGCAACTCTATTTTTATATACATCAAAACTGGTGGTAAATATGAAGCTTTTCTCTTCTTCGCTGAAAAGGGTTTCATCCCAGATAGACTTTTCTGGTAAACAAAAATAAATAAATAAATGATTTAATAATTATCTTTCATTTGCCATAGCAATAAAATGTAAACATTTTCCTTTAAAAAATGGCAAACCAGTTTGGTAAAAAAACAAACTTGCTAGCAGTTCCATACTTAGTGACCCTACATGGTAGTGGGTTTGGTTATTGTGTCATACCCCAGTGGGTGTAGTTCCAACCCTATGAACTACAATTCTCTAATTACGTTCTTCACTCTGGTGAAGGCACAAGGATGAAGTCCAACCTGGTCTGATAATGAGATCAAATTTGTGGGAATTGTTATGGCTAGGCTTGTATAGGCCCTAGGGCCAATAGCCTAGTACCAACCTATGAACCTATGAAACTATGAACCTATGAACCTATGGACCTGTGAACCTATGAACCTATGTACCTGGGCATGATCAAAAGAGCAGTATCTGTCACAGAGAGGAAAAACACTGACATCCAGCAAGAGCTGTCTGATCACTTATCATACCTGACAGGGATCAGCAGCTCTGGATCCCAGTGCTGGTACAGGTACAGTGACCTGTATCTCTGACAGCACATCACCATCTCAGAATCCCAGTGCTGGCAAAGGTACAGTGACCTACAGAGCTGCAAGTCTGACTAGCTATCTGAGTGGGTAGACCAGGTGGGGGAGAGAAGGCCAGAGTTCTATGGTAAGTATTTAATATTTTTTTAAATATCATAAAAATAGGTTTTAAAAACATTAAATACTGCATTAATGTAGCTAAATTCAAGAAGATATATATATGTGTAAGTGCAGTCATGTAGCCGCATGTAATTCAAAGGTATGAGTAGCCATAAACATATCTGTATACAGAAATTCTTCTGTTTACAAACATGGCAAGTTTATGTGAAGACATGATTTTGTGTATAAATACAAATATGTATGTATGAGTAAAACATTTATGAAAGTGTAAATGTGCAGAACTATGCCTATATCTATAAATATATATGAAGGCATAGATATATCTGAATTTACTCACAAACAAATAAAATTAAATTTGTAGATATTAGCTTATTAATTATTTGTACTATAGGCAGACAGTTTTTAAAACATGCAGTGGTTTGTATAGGTCACAAATTTTTTAGTAATATGATAATTGTGCAAAGTAGTAATTTTTTACAAAATATTATCTGCATATACAAAACGGCTAAACTCAGTTAGCCACTACACCCTAGATGGAGAGGCAGTGGCAGTGGTGGTTAAAGTAGCAACTGATTGACCAGCACAGAAGTTAGTGAGAAATGTACTCTTCAGTACTATACGTTTCTGTGACTTTACATGATCTGACTTATAAATTCTGGTAAGGTATGCAAGGCATAGTGCAAAACAGTCATTTTAATGGAAATATTTGCAAAGGTTGAAGTAAGTGCCCCACCCCAAAAGATAGAAATGGCAAACTAATATCAACTGTATCAGTTTGAAGTAAGTCAGGATATCCTTATAGTTCAGCTTGGAATAAACAAGGAATATATATTAGTACAGATGGATTCAGCAGAAACACTTCATGATTTGCTGCTTTGATGGTTAGTAAATGTAAATGCATATGGGGGATAGACTCAGTACCAATGTATACAGAAATCAGCACACATAATCAGTTAAAATACAATAATAACTTCTGTGCTTTGCTGATTAACAATTTAATCATGTAACAAAGGTTTGAACAAACAGCTATGAAAGGTAAGCAATCATCTCCCATTTCTTCTATCTGCAGCAGAAGAAGAGATATATAATCAGGCAAAGGAGGAAAGATGCCTTAAGAGATCAAGAGTCATTCGCTCTACAGATCTCAGCCTAGCTTGTGACATTAACAGATCATGCTGGAGAGACAACCATGTCTCCAAGAGACTGCCGCTTCTCTGGAGTAGACTCCCTATTCACTTAAAACAGAGCTCCTCTCTGACTCTATTCAAACACAACCTAGATAATTAAATGGGAGACTGCAAATTCACCCCTGGGGTGGCACCCTTGTCTCTCATGGACAGGTGTAGCCGGTGTTGATCACAGACATGCTCTGTTCATAAATTCCTTCTGCAAACTACCCAAAAAAAGAACAAATGGGGATACTTGGGATTAACACTGCTAGGCTTGTAAAGGCTCTAGGGCCACTAGTCTAGTAACCTCCTGTGAACCTATAAGAGACTGACTGATGATGTTCATGAGTATGCAGACATGATTCTGTAAAAAATGTGTTGATAATACCTGAATTTTTTTTCTGTTCTATGTATTTTGTAAGTATAAATTCAGAAGTAATTCATACACAGCTGTAGCACAATCCATTACAGCCCAAAATTTCAAAGGTGTTACCATTTTCTACACCAGCATATCTTCTTAGCATTAGTAGACTGCAAATGTAAAAATCACCACCACTTGATATCATTATACAATTGTCCATAGGTTTCCAGTACCATTTCTCAGAATATTTATTTTCTAAATAAAGATTTAATAAAAATAACAAATCACTACTAATAAAGATTGCATTGATGTAGAGCATTATGAGTCAATTTGTTGCCTCCATTTCTTGCTTGCCTTTTTACTCTTCCCCTTTATTTTTCTTATTTTAATCATGCATTACTTTGTCTTTTTTTCCTTTGTCTCCCATTTATCTTCATTTTTCTTCAGGTCCAAAAT